>NW_017804132.1:474455-510038 GCF_001625305.1 Branchiostoma belcheri
AATATTTTGGTATTGTACCAGTGCATTTCATGTTACATTAAATGTATTTGTCACATCACTAATTGGGTTCAATGTAAAAAAAAAAGAACGTTTGAGAAAAAAAGGGAAATCCTACAGACCCAATTTTTTCCGAACGTAATAAGAAACACAACATAAGTTTTCCTCGGCCTAACAGTCCGTGGCCACTAGTTTTCAGCTGGACACGTGACCAGACCATCTAAAAAAAATTACGGCTCTCAGTGGCCAATATGAGATGTTGTCACATTGGCGCACCAAATCCGTAAGGTGTTTTGGCACCCTGACAGACAGATTAGCCTAAGAGGCTCGGTGGGCGTCACTCCACCGTATAGTTGGGAAGTCGTGTAAAGTGCCTTTCCCAAGGGCACAACGTCGGGCCACGGTGAGTATCGAACCCGGGACCTCTCGGTTCCGAGTCCAACGCTCTAACCGTTGCGCCACCGACGCCACTACCAGACCATCTGAAATCCTCCCGGAATGTGAGGAACGCGGAGACTCCGGGATTGGCTGTCCGCACGCGAGCGGTGCCGGGAATCCACGAGGGGTGACCACGAGCCAAGGCAGGCGGCAACATCACAGGACACAAACTCCACTTATACATCACAGAAGCCGGGCCGACACTACGCTCAAGTCAAGGCGTGAGGATGCTGCCGTCAAACTCTTCACACAGATGCTACGAGAAGATCATCCCCTTCATGACCTTGTCCCTCTCTACAGATCTACAGCTACCGGTCGTTCCCTCAGGAACAAAAACACTATCTCTATCTCCCCCGCCAGAACAAAAAGACTACAGAACTCTTTCCTCCACCAGTCAATCAGACTCTATAACCGGACTGTACAGATAGAGTCTGGCACAAGATAATGGACCTTGTAAATATCTGGGTTGTACACCTACTGTACTGTTTTTATAGGTGTTGTAAATATATAATTTTTTGACATTTTATCTTGCAAATATCAACGCCATTCAGGCAACATTGTATGTCATGTTTGTCTGTTATGTTTGATACCTTAATAAAGAATTGAATTGAATTTACACTCTCGCCTGAGTTCACGTTACTCTTATCTCGCGTAATTTTACGTGACTCTCGGCTATGATTGACGGTTTCGTACATCCAAAATTTGGAATATAGACATATCTATTATGGTGTTGCCATTTACAGGTATATCTTCTCTAGCTTCCTTTTGATGGTAGGGAAGAATGGAATGGCCTTCAGTGCGTTATGCACAATATACACCGTCTCATATTTTTAGACTCTCTAGTGCTATTACTACTACAACTACAACTACTGTTGTTGCTGGACATTACTGCTACTACTACTACTACTACAGCCACTACTACTACTACTACTACTACTACTACTACTACTACTACTACAGCCACTACTACTACTACTACTACTACTACTACTACTACTACTACTACTACAACTACTAAAACTACCACTACTACTACTACTACTACTACTACTACTACTATTATAACTACTACTACTACAGCCACTACTATTATAACTACTACTACTACAGCTACTACTACTACAGCCACTACTATTATAACTACTACTACTACTACTGCCTTTTACATCATATACAATATGATGATTTTTTCCTAAAAAAAAAGCTTCTCCCTCAAAAACTAAAAAAAATGTCATGGCATTATAGTGACACTAATCCGAGATAAGCCATTATTATGTGTATGCAGGTATTTTAATCCGTACATGGTCCCTTTGATGAAGACATTCGATATGCCTTGCTACTACTACATTCTTTACAGCCAGACGGACCCTTCGGCAGAAGATGAAGCAAACAAGAACCAAACCATCATTATAGTTATCGGGTTAAATCAGCCCTGGATTAGGGACTCAGTCACACAAAAACACCCAGTAATCCTACATAATCTCTGACGATGATTACAGCCAGGTAGACTCATAAACAACTAGAAAGACACTCTTTTTATAGTCTTGTTTTTGGGATCTGTCGATTTGGGACGATAAAGGTACGCGTAGATAGTTCTCAGTCGCAAACTGAAGGCATTTTGGAATGTGGAACTCATGCATGTGTCTTGCAAATTCAATCTGTCGTGTTAAGGAGCAGACTACTGTCTTAGGCCTTAGATCCTTGTTGGCCGTTGATTCTGTCACAGCCCCGATATATTAGCCTTCTTGAAAATTCTACATAAAAATCGTACCACCAGCTATAGCTACAAAGAATGTAACCGCGCCGTAACATAACGTAAACCCAGTGTATGTACCTGTTTAACTACACGATTAACTGTTACATTCCTTTTGCTTAAGTCGAATTTAAAAGTTTTTAAAAACGTTTATAACTCCTGGTCTATGACCTACAAGTTACCCAGCCAGGGCAACTGCGGTTCTGACTGCTTTTGTGTGCTCACAACCGCAACTTAAGCTACGGATGATTGCAAATTGAAATAAATAGAGATAAATAGAGGAGATAAAAAGTGTTTAACGGGTGGAAAAGTCGCGGATTGTACCTGGCTCAGTTCCGTTAAGGTGGATCTACCAGGTGTCACCTGTGCACACCTTAAGGTACGGCCTGGACTGTCCGCAGTGGGGTTAAGCCTCGGGCATTCCTGTGTCCCTGTCTCTTAATTAGTGGTAAACACATGGTGTCACATGTGTTAAGTAACTAGCACATGTCTGTACCAAACATATCAACTTTAAAGGCACCCAAAGTGATCTTTAAGGTCATTCTTGTATCTTTTTAATGTAGTAAGTTGAATCAACCCCATCCTAGAGCATACTGGTATCTGTGTGTCAAAAATGTCATTGACGAAAAGCGATGGCTTGTTTTGTATCTTCTGATTATACCTATTTACTGGTGATGCTCACAAATAAAGGGACGTGGCAACTATCTTGTCTTTGCAATATCGGGCAAGCGCTGCCTCCACCCCGCACATCTGTTTCCCGGAAGTTCTGCTGCAGTACCAAGGTCAGCCACCAGGAGGCCCATATTTGACCTTGACCTTTAGCTTCCTATAAAAGACCTACCAACATACCAAATATCATCACAATCCAAAAAGGCGTTCTGAAGTTATGCTGACTACAAATGTGCGGAAACACACACACACACACACACACACACACACACACACACACATACACGCGCCAAAAACAATACCTCCATTTTTCATGGAGGTAAAAAACGCAAACTCAAACATAAGCCGAAGTCTAGACCTCTACCTGGACATCAGCACATCTGTCGTGATGAGACCGACACAGTCTTTTTTTTTATTCCAATATGTAATCACCAGACGTGGTGACGACACACTCAAGTTTTTTCAACTTATATTAATGCCGCCACCAACACAGGGGACAAATACATTTACACCTGAGCTAAGTGAGGAAAGCCGTGTAAAGTGCCTTTCCCAAGGGCACAAGATCGGTGGCATGTCAGGACTCGAACCCGGGACTCTAAGTTCCGAGTCTGCCGCTACGCCACACGACCCCACGGCACAGTCTGATCAAGGAGATGTAACAAATCCGCCACGTGTTCCAACCGCTCAGATTAAGCTCAGTAAAAGAACATAAACTACATTTTAGTGAGACAAGCGGGGATCGAAGGATAAAAACACAGATAAGAGATTCCGCAGTCGTTAGCGAAATCAAATCAAACCCATGCCGGAAGAAAAGGTAATTGAATTTGAAAGTACAACGTCTCTCACTCAAGACACATGTTTATGTACTTTGATAACGCTTCATAAAATGGAGCCGTGCGGATATCTATTTGAGTTTATCTTTTAGCCGAATACAAAACATTTCGCCCAAGACACAAACGTAAGCACTTGAATAAAGTAAAAACAAAATATACGAAACAAGAGTTCCGAGATCTCATGCCTCCATGAAATATGGGCTTGCTTTGTCATATTATGCAAATGATGACCTAATTTGCATAATTAATGCAAAAATTCCATAATTTCTTAAAGGTGAATGATGGCAATTCTATACCTTGTGACATATGTAGGTTACTTAAATGCCAACAACCCTATGCATATATTATGTTAATATAGAGGTAATTTGCATGAGGGTATGTTGAAATGAAATATTGCCAATGGATAGGAGTTTGACACGCAAAATATTGTAAATTGTATTTAGAACACCATAAATTAAAGTAGATTATATTAATTGCCACCTTATTTCCATATTCAATAAAACAAAGCATTTACATAAACTCTACATATTTCATGGAGGTATGAGATCTCCGAATTCTTGTTTTTGTTTTTTTTCCTGTGGTAAAGTACAACATCTAAGCCCTGAACCACTTGCCTGGGTACCATCCGGATTTTCGCTACGCAACGCTCGCGTAGCAAAAATCCGGATGATACGATTTTGTCGAGCGTTGCGTAGCGAAAATCCGGATGGTACGATTTTTTCGAGCGTTGAGTAGCGAAAATCCGGATGGTACGATTTTTTCGAGCGTTGCTACTGAACTACTTGGCAGATGGTAAACTGTAGCCCACTGCTGGTTAGCCCCGGAGTCAACATTGTTTGCGTTGAAAAACGACGCGCTAAGTGGCCGGGTGGCACAAGTATAAATCTTTGGAACCGTGCCATCGGTGCGCCGCCTAGCGGTGCAGTTCCACTGCATTCCATGTGCGAATGTCAATGTAATTTTAACGTGGGAGGGGGGTACACGGATATTTTAGATACTGACATATATTTCTGGCTAACATTTGGACCTAGATGTTACTTTAAAGATTTTTTTTCAAACGTTGCAAGATTCGGGACTCTCTATGTTAAACACATCTAGAATAGCACAATAAGAAACAATACATGGCAAAATGCCAATGTATAAAAACAACAGCAAACTTATCAGTTTCCCGCCACTTTACAGGAAAACCAATCAGGCGTGTCCTTACAATGATTGACACGTAAATGTCACGGCCCAGGGCCTAATCTAATTATAGAGGCCGGCGTCTGAACTGTCTTTTCTTGCTTCCCGCTGCCAGGTTGGTCTTGTGTTCCTGTGACCTGTGCCTAACCCCGAGACTTGTATGTAGGCATGGCGGTGAATCGTGGGTGTAACAGTACACGGCGGGGTGTTGTGATTAATAGTGGATCTACAGAAAACCACCTGGGTCTCCTGTTAATGGTAAGGGACACCAGGTGGCAGCACAAATCCTTAAATCGCAGCAGAACTGCAAATATCTCATTTTAAACCCGTCTTCTTGTATAAGAATTGCGCTACAGGATGCCTACGTGATATCCTGTGCGTGTTAGTTTGCGTTGATACGTCTTGCAACAGAAAACTGTCCAACAACATCAAAAATGGATGATCTTATGGCACAGACGACACTCCACAAATGTCAGCACATGTTGAGCAGAAGCAACAATTCACGACACAAACCATACTGCCATATAGCTAGTACCACCAGATGTGCCGCTTAGTATATACTTTATGGGGGTTAGAATGTACTTCGCAGATTCTAAAGAGATTACGGTCTTGCCCTCCTCTGAGAACTTCGTGCCATCAAAACTGCGCTTTTCTGAGAATAGTCAACAAAAGTTACGTTGTCGGTAAAGAAAGAATTCTATAAAATCATAAAATACCCCCCACCAAAAAAATGAAGCATTTTTCTCCGAAGAAACTACGCTAGAGAAGTGTTTGTATTGAATCCTATGACAAATGAGTACTAACCCTAATATACATAGTAACTTAATCATTTTACGAAAAGATTGCTGTACCATGAAGTAGTCATTACATAAAATGTTAAGTATTTATCCTTCTTCACTGATAATACAAGGGCTAGAGAGAGGGTATAAGAAAGAAAGAAATTTCTCCCCCATAGGGTCCAATGGAATGTCCCTAGCAGGAACGCTTTTGAATGCGAAGAATTTGTAGGTGTGAAGTGGTTAGGGTGGCCTAGCGCCCCTGACCCATATCTACACCTTATCAATAGTCTTAAGGACACAAATAGTTCCTTTTTGTTGATGAACAAACTTCTTTTAAGGCCACGGGAGATGTTTTCGTCCGTCGGGAAGAGATCGAGTTTCTGTTTTTGTCGTTTTCTTTTTTTCTCAAGGTTTCTCTGGACTTTTTTCTCACGCCACCCTGAACTATGGAGAAGTCTAAGGACAGGCGAAGTCGAGCCGTCTGAATCTAAAGGCTAAGAATTGGCCCCCATTTTGGTATTTTACTAGTAGAACTAGTACATACAGATTTATTTTATTATAGGTATTTTACTAGTAGAACTAGTACATACAGATTTATTTTGTTATAGGTATTTTGCCAGTAGAACTAGCTATAGTACATACAAATCTATTTTATTACTAGTATAGTAAAAAAGAGACGTAGCGTTTTATCAATTTCAGGGCGGCAAAACAAGAAAAAATATTCTGGATGAAGAAATCTGTCCGATATTTCACATACATTTTCTGCCTTTTATCAGCACATTTTTGGCTTCATCTCATAGTTGGAGAGATTAGAATAGACCAAGAATAAGCTACGTATCTTTTAGCTTAGCATATGTAGGTTACAGTGTTCGCCTAGCAGGCATGTACAAGATACCACCTGCAGCGTAGCATATCATGGCTAATCCTTGAGAGAAAAACTACCTGGTAAACAATACACTGTGAATGATATTACCTAAACACTTGAGGTTCTTCTTTCACAAAATTGACAAGAAAATCCTCTGCTGATCCTCAGTCTATTGTACATATACTGTCTACCACATAGCTTAGCAACGAAACAACGTCACAACTTTTTTTGAAGTGACAATCTTTTAAATCGTTCCCTTGAGGTTTAATTTTCCTCAGACAATGTGTAGGCAGTTCAAAGGATTACTGGTAAATAGAGGTGATCAACAAATCGCCTTATTGTAGTCCTTGTAATTTAAAATGCGTCCCTAGATGAAGGTAATGTTATTCTTGATTACCGTGTGAAATATCAGAGACAGTCTTACAAGGTGGGTGGGAGGGGGGCAGGGAATTTGGCAGCTTCTCGTATCGTTGGGTAGAATTTTAGATGGCACTTTTAGCCAAGGAAATTCCTAATATATATGATATATAATACATAATATACGCTATCTGTAGATCAAATAAACTCTACAGAACTGATGTACGAGCTGAATTTGTGACTAAAAAATCACAGGCATAACATGACGAAAAATCATACTTATAGTAGTTAACACATTACAATGTTGCACTTACGTGTGCTACAGTATGACATCATCCAAATGTTTACTAAGCACTTAGTAGAAGTACACGAGTACTTGTAAATAGATCCATGTCACAGTCAACTATAGTAAGCCCTCTTTATAATGTGATACCAGTAGCCACAGTGTGTGTGTGTGTGTGTGTACATTGCATCGTATTCCTTGCCCCCCTCCCCCATGCTAGAATGACACCAGCCACACTGTTTCTATTTTTAGAACACTTCAAGGCCGAAGCACAACATGGCGTCACTGTAACACCTGCACTTGGCTGAATGGCAGCTACATGTCAACAAAAAGGACGGCTTTGATGTGAAGGCAGGCTTTTAGAAACAGTGTTTTTCTTCTCGTTAAAGCGATTCAACAACAACGTTCTGTCACAGGTGACTAGATACAGGTGTTCCGTCTGTCCTCGAGGCTTATTTTACAATTTTTGACAAAAATCCTTCCCATTTTACCTCAGAAGTTGCTCTACTTTTGGTCCAACGACTTCTTTGACAAATTTGACATGCTTTTCGGTATGTTTTGTTTGTATTAAAGCTGCTATTTTTAACGCTTTTGTAAGAGCGATGGAAACTGAGGTCACCTTTCAATTATAAACAGATTATGTGAAGATACGACCTGTGCCTCTTGTCTACTCTTCCAGAAGATATCAGTGCACTACTTAATCACTTACTACGAAGAGTTCAGTTGGTAGCTTAACACGGAAAATTCCACAGACAATCAACATTTTCTACACTTTCTAAGTATACACACGATTGTCGAGTACACAAATGATATATTATAAAAGTCATGTGCAGGAATTTGAACTAACGCAGATTCGGATGTGTGATTGTTCATATACAATTTAATGTTTCTTGGTCACTCACAAATCTGTACGAGAAATCTGACTACAAATGTTGACATGATATTATCCAGACATAAATAATTCCGGGTGTGTATGTGTGACGGGCTTCCTAGGGTGTGTATGTGTGGGTGTAAAAATGTTAATGCATTTATTTCAGGTCAAACGTTCATCCAAAGTTACCTGTTTTTTTTCGTCAACTTTGTTTTGTTGTATACCGGTGAGTCTCTTTCTGAACTAAACGGTTGACGAAAAGACGCGAACTGTCAGGGCTCGAAATTAAAGGTGCTCCAGTGGCCACTGACCACTAAACATTAGGCTGGGACAACTGAAACGACACTTTCGGACATTTTTGGGACAATAGAAAAATTATAAGCATCAGAATGTCAGCCCCCCCCCCCTCCTTTTTGTTAATCAGGCACACGTCCCGGCTTTTGGATCCAGAAAAGTCCCCAAAAATTTCCTGTCTACACTGCAATTATAGTGTGCCTGGGAGTGAACATGAGCAACATAAATTTCACTTCAAGTTTATTTAGTCATACAATACTTAAAAAAAAGGTTGGGACAGTTCATCCTAATTTCGGGACAATTGAAATTTACTTTTGGGACAGTGCTGGGACAATAGGAAGAAAAGTTAATTTTGAGGCCCCATAAGTCTGGAACTTTGATCACACTGCCGTGACTCCTGAGTCAAGCCTCCCTCCTAAATACCTTCGCTTGTGTGATTTCCCTGCTTTACACAAAGACGGGGGACGTTCCCCACATTCCACAAATGTTTCGAAGGTGTGAAGCAAGACAATGTATACGTATTTGTTGAGGGATTCGATGTAGTTGAATGGCTTTAAAAACACTAACGAAAGGAACTCTTTGAACTCTGGTTGAAGAAAATTATCTCAATGCCAATGTTGTTCTGGATCTGAATTCCGGTGTAGATTTTATTTCATTTTTGCTAACGGGAACGTAAACTTCTATATAGCGTAAATAATTATCCCATGGATATTCTAAAAGTAAAATGAGTAATGCACATGTCACTATGAAATCTCAACTTGTTTGGTCTGACATATTTCTAAAATAGAAAAGATCCCCATGTTTATGTGTGATTAAAAGATAGTACATAGTTAACGTTAAGAGTCAATAGAACAGCAGATTTATTTTTCTCTTTAGATGGAATTTGTTGGCTTGTAAAATTCCTAATCATGAAAGGGACTGTTTGAGATAAATAGTACAAAAGACTATGGATCTGTGAAGTCCTAACAATAAATGATATTGAAAGACAACAGAGACAACTAACAAAAAAGATTCACAGGCTTATCACTTCCAAATACAATGTGTCCGACTGAAGACGCAGGTGCAAAACGTATGGTCACATATGGCAACAAACATGGCGTCCTCTTAACGAGTATTTCCACCAACACATTACGTAACTGCCACGCGGTTGCTACCCTGAACAGTGTAGAGTCTTCCCCATTGACTTTACATGGCTGTTTTGGGGCACTTTAACTATCATATTTGTCTCTACAACACTGCTTGAAATCTATCTCTAACAATTTTACTACTAAAATCAAAGAACCCACATATTATAGAAAAAGTGGGTAAATTCGTCTTCCATTGCCTAAAAAGAAGAAGTCAAACCCAGTAAAACTAGTACCATGTATGTTGTAGAATATAGTATAATGCTTAACATAGATATAGTCTCACATACCACTGTATTTTCTTTTTTATGATGTTTGTAACTGCAATTAGCCCTCGGGCAAGTATTTGCAATAAACTTTCATAATGAGGTCATAACAGAACGTTACATGATACAATTTGATTGGCACGACTGATAATCTTATTTGACCTTGCCCCCCTCCCCCTTCATGAATTTCACGAAGAATATTATGTCTAATTCATGTTCGTAAAAACGTATATTTCTACCCTCCTCCCCTTGATATAATAATCCGCAGTATCCTAGTGTATATTTATGTCAAATATTGTTCTTGTTAGATCAAAATGGGAAGTGGGGTGTTACTTTTTTATTAGTGTAGCGGCCGCTTGCCTTTCAAATGTATAACGTTACCGGTGTATAACTTTATATATGTTAGAGGCACACGTGCAGGAAATTAACACTACCTACCAGATATTATATATACCTACAAACTAGATAATTTATTACTTGCTCAAGGGAGGAAAACAACATAAAACAGAGCTCGACTCAACAGTATTTCTATCCGTCTCTAATTTATGACCGAGACGTATTATAGGTTTAATGGTTTCAAACTACTTGTGCAAATAAGGCGAAAAGTCATTATACTATCGTCACCCACGGTATAGAACACCACTGACCCTGATTTAAGAAAGGAACAGTGATATCTTGTTTTTTTATAAATCTTAAGACACACCCTTGAACCTAGGGGATTACTCTTTTGTAACGTAAGGACTAATTACTGACCTTTGACCTGAAACGTCACGGTATATAAAGTTTCCATTCAGCCCGTTTCTCGAGTTAAAGTGGGACAGTTCCGAGTCTACAATACCAAGGACATTAGCTTCTAACGAGTCTTATAATACCTAGTTTAACACTCAACAAATAAGAATATCTTATAGCTTTCTTACACGTTAACTTTCCCTTCCTGTGATAACATTTCTAGGACGACAAATTTCTGAAACTTTAGAATACGAGATAGAGAACAGGATTTTTTAATGCCGTAACCTTGGTCTATAGAAAGCCCGTGTTCCCATTAAATGCTCTGATAGGCACGGATAATCCTGGTGTCCTTGTGCTAACTTATTTGGACTTTAAAAGTCACCGCATGAGGCCACATGGGTCATGTACTCTCTGTGTATGCTGGACTCAATTTTACAGACGAGTCTAAATATTTTATGCATATGGGGGTTGGGGATAGAACGCGAAAATAGTGTTCACCTATGTAGTAGGGGAAGGTGTAGGAAGGTATAGGTTTGCATTCTCACACATACAATGTCAATAGGGAAGTTTAGAACTCAGACACCTGATTGGAAATTAGGTACTTTGACACAAAACGCAATCTAATTACAGGTTAAGATACTTATCTTCAATTTTAACCTGTAACCGTTACGACACATCCGTTATAATACTGACACTCGTGACAAAAGGATGTCCATACAAGCAGACGCTACATGCAAAATATAACATAACTGAACGAAATGAAAATAAGAGATAGTAAAGAATAAACCATTATTTAATATTCGGTTAGGAATGAAAGACTTTTTTTCGGTATGCACGTCGGGACACTTACAGGAAGTTAGGTCAATGGTCCCAGTAACGTTTATCCCATTTCCCGAAGCGTATACAATGTCCACCTTTTTGCATGCCCGTAGCCTTATAGGAGCAGTTCTAAAGCACCACTTTGACAGAAATAAAGAGGAATTTACAATATTGAGCAAAACAAGGAATTCACATAATCTAAAATATCTCACAGAAGTATGAAGTCTTCTTCATTCCATGCTGAAATCGTACCGAGCTCTAGCACACGGCCGACACGGCTGTTTTTAGGCAACTAGGTCACAACGATCGTGCCAAGTCAGGTGTTATGTGATTATGAGGGACATGTATAAACAACACACTGCTCTGAACACTCCTGTTTTCTTTTGTGAGATGACCTGTTGTTTACACATTAGTCAGTAGGTTAAAAATCTGAAAATGTGGATCATAAAATAACACGTGAAAGGGAAGCTTATTATAGCTTATATGTTGCCTTTTAAGAAAAAATTATGTCAAATATTTCTCAAGTTACCAATACATTTTTTCAAGAGATACTTCTGAAAGTATGTACTACCTATATTAAAAAGTTAAACCTACGATTTGAAACTACGGTATTCTATATGGTAACATCGCAACAGCATTTTTAAATAAATGCAGGCTACTATTTCAACAAACAACTTTTAACAACATTTAATGTGCTCCATGAACAGGCTTTATTTTCTTTTTCATTTTAGTGGTATCTTTTCTCTTTTCTTGATTTGTTTTGATGAAGTATTAGCGTGAGGGGGCGTGGCGCGTACCCGTAGTGTGTGTGGGCTCTGGAGTCTTTACTGGTATTAAGACTCTTTTTGAAGTGAGAGTGTTCTGTGTTTAAGTAGAGGTTACCGTACTCGCCATCTGAAACCGTTCCGCCAGAATTCCCTTTGTTTACAACCTGGACCGCTCCAGGCTAACTGATTTTAGGGGACGGCTTTGTGCTTTCAGGGGATTTGTTGTCGGATTATTGCGTTTCCAATTTGGCTCACGCAGGTATTCGGGGTATGGAAAACGGCTCGTGTAGCAAGTCGGTCATGCGGGCTCACAGCTTTGTCACTGAAATTGAAGTTAGACTTCAAATAAACAGATACCAGGCATTAGCACAGAATGTAGCGTTCACATTGTCAAAACAAACTGTACGAAAATAATGTTATTAGGATCGTGCGAATCCCCCACAAGTAAACGATATAGGTATGCACTGGATACGGAATAAAGTCCGCTTCAAAACAACATATTTGAAATATTTCAGATAGCTTGTTTCTTGTGGTTAGGGTTGATGACTCAGAATCTGAAGGTTCTGGGTTCTAATCCCTGCCAGTCGTCATTGTTATGTCCTTTGGCACTTAAGGACTATTTCCTCAGTTGACTTATTTGACTCAGGTGTAAATAAGTACGAAGCTTCGGTTAGGGACGTCCCCTCGGATAGGACGTAAAGTCGGAGGTCCCGTGTTTGAGGAAAGACACATCGAGCACGTTAAAGATCCCACCACACTTATCTAAAAGTTCCTTTCCGGTTCAAACCTTACAATCTCAGATTTTTCACATCTGGAAGAGGTGATAGCCACTTATAAAAAATAAACTACAAAACAATCGCTTTACAATTGTATAATAAACAAAATCTTGTGCATAATAAATGAATTTTGTCGTGTATCGGCAGCTTTTTTTTACGACATTAGCGACAAGAAAGCCTTACCCTTTAACATGTATAAGGTCGTCATATCATGCACTAAGTTAAACGTAGTCTCTATAGTAGACATTTTTCCTTGCCATCAGCTATTTTCTGATAGTATACCAGTTATAACTAGTATGTGCATCGATAAAAAATAAACTTAACTAATAATTTATCACTTAAATGGATCTACGTATACGTCAAAAGGAGACAAAACATACGTCAAAAGGAGACGTAGTCTCTACCAGGCTTCGGGAGGCGGCTGCAGCTGGAAAGAGTAGAAGTCGGCCAAATACATGTAGAGAGATAACATGCCAGGGAAGTTGGTCCGCTAGACTAGAGAGTACAGTTTGCCGCGGTACTCTCTAGCGGTCCAACTCCCCTGACATGTTATCTCTCTACTTGGCCGACTTCTACTCTTTCCAACCGCCTCCGGAAGCCTAGTACAAAACCATAGACACATTGCCCTATTTTCCATACCCCATTCCCTTTGTTTCTAGCCCGATCTATGATCTACTGGTCGCTTGTTTCCTTGGTTCAGAAGTTCTGGCACCTTGTCCTAATGCCCGGCTTAGACATAGGGGTCCCCGCAGACCTATTACAATGATGTAACATAAACACGGCGATGTGCAGACGCCAGCGTGGCGGAGTTACCCGTGTGTACGGGGACTGTACCTGTCAAAACCGGCGGGACAGATCCACGCGTGCGAACCCCTGTCACACATACTCTCCAAGCAGAGGTTTGGGCTTTATAATATTAGTGTGCTTTTAGGCTTTTTCATCGGGGTTTCTTTTTAGCATTGGTGGGGAAATAATAGCCTCCACCAGGCCTTTCTACGGGAATACGGATCGTAGAATTCGGCAAAAAAGAGAATCAAATGGCCAAGGGAGTCCGGCCGCGGGGAGTTTCTTTCAGTCAAACCCCAAGGCGGCCAAACTCCCCCGGCAAATATTCTCCTATATATAGCACAGTAGTAAGTCTGGTAGAGACTAGAGAAATAATAAGCTATTCCAGTGCAAAAAAGTAACCCCGATAAAAAAAGCCTAACAACACGCCAAAAATAAGCGCAAACCTCTGCTTGGAGAGTTGTCACACACACACAGCTGAATATAAATTAACCTCCCCAACACTGACGAACCCCCAACAACCATAGTTAAGAGAAGGTTGGGGAAAAGTCGGCTGTGGTTTGCTGGTGTTCGGCTTCTGTTTGCCTGTGCTAGCCGAATGTTTATAAAATGTGTAAAACATTCGGGAGCTTCGGTTATGGTTGGATTGTGTCTGGCTCGTGCTCGGGAGTAGGTCAGCAGCGTTTGGTGCGTTTTTGGGGGTCAAATTTGACTCCAATTCAACTTGAATTCGATTCAATTTGTAGGCTTTAGGCGTACGTGGTCTAAATCTGAATCTTTGTAAGATTTAGGCGTCCGTGGCCTATATCTGAACAGACTGCTCCCGAACTTCAGCCAACCTTGGCTGAGGAAGGTTTAGAATTTGTGACAAAGGCTTGAACTTCGATAGTTGAATCATCTGCTTTCTGACTCAGCGAATGTGATGACAACAGCGCTAGCCCAAAGAGAAGCTTTTCAACCTCCAGGAATGTAGCTCTTTCACTAACAGACACCTCAAAACATATCTAAGAGGTCAAACAACTAAAAGGATCCTTGGGTTGTTAAGGGCGGTATGTTCGTAACGTAGTTTTAAGTGAAGATGGGCCTATCTTATTCCGAATCTGTCATTGTTGATGGAAACTCCATACGTTAGTGACAACCTTAAGAGAGTGTGTACAAAAGGTTTCCCTTATCTCTAAGCGTTACATAGCTGTCCGGAGCTTTGGTTAAGTGGGGCACTTTCACCAACGTAAACATCGGCAGACGCGACCCTCACTTCTTACTGTCACGCGGAGGGATATATGTAAACAACGCGTGATCTCACCTGTGCCCCCCTCCCCACCACAAATTCTTGTTTTTGCTATACTTCTAGTTCCTTCCACTTGTTGCTTCCAGTTTCTAGTGTCAAATCCCTAAATGCATTTCTATATAAGTCAGTTAAATCTAATCTAGTTGTAGATCGTCATGCAATTTTGATATCAAGGATCTTAAAGTAGGCTGTGGCAGAACCAACCCTATGCACTGATGATCTATTAAAGACATCCGTTTTTCCATTGTACTATACTGATGCAAGGTTATCCCTAAAATGCCCTCACTTTGCGATTGTTCGACGATCTTGCGACGATCGTACGATGAATATAGACAGTATCAAATGAAATACCTTTATTGTACTCGTACATTCATGCCACGACGGGCTAGGTACAGGTCAAGACTTAACAGGCACATAACAAACGGGTGTAGAAAACATACATAAGGAACATACAAGGGGCACTATACTAGGCTAATACTAAGACAGAGTGTTCAACTTCTTCTCGCTTTTTTGTACAATGGAAAATGTGGGAACAGATCATGGTTGTGATACAGGGTAACTGGGCCCTAACAGGGAAAGTATGGCTACCATCCATGTGTCTAGCACAAAACAAGATGACAGAAAACCTGGCAGATGCTAGTCTTCAGCAGTCGTGAGTCAGACCGCCTTATCATGTAGTACACAAACACGAACCTACAAATCTGTACCGTACGGACTATAAAAACTCTCAAACAACGCCAACTCAACTTTTGTAACCCGAAAATTTAACGGGTGAAAATATTTGCACAACCCTTTAGCATTGGTAGAACCAAGGACATTATACATACCAACCGGACAGGTAGCTAAACGTGTCTGATTTGACAAGAATAACCTGTGCTCTCAAATGATGACAAAAACATGAATGGAGAGAACAAAAACGTTATTTTAAACTTCAAGTACATGTAATCTCCAAGCTGATCTTTACCTTACAAGACGGTATCAAATTGGAAAGACAGCATGAAATTTGAAAGACAGTATCAAATTGGAAAGACGGTATCAAATTGGAAAGACGGTATCAAATTGGAAAGACGGTATCAAATTGGAAAGACGGTATCAAATTGGAAAGACGGTATCAAATTGGAAAGACGGTATCAAATTGGAACAACGGTATCAAATTGGAAAGACGGTATCAAATTGCCAGGGCAATATTATTTTGCTACGCGTTTGGCTAAAAAAAAGATTCCAGCATAAAAAAAAGAAGGCCCGACAAAACCCTAAACCTCTGCTTGGAGAGTAACAAACTAATGAAGTTCTTTAGTGACTTGTAGAAAAGTAGGAACGGTCCTTAGGGAGATGTTTGTGTTGTGCTGTGTGTTGCCATAGTTACGTGCATCATTAATTCTACCCGCACCAATGAGCGCACGTCCTTTGGGAGGCTGTCCGTCTGGGAACCTACCAATGAAAAGCCGAGGAGGGGGAGGTTTTTTTCCAATTGAGAAAACATATGGCGACAAGGGGTTAAAGATAGTTGACAATACTAGTGATGAAAAGAAGGTATTGTGTCATATGTACTTTTTCATTCATCATCAAACCGGAAGAAAAATGATAATATAAAAGTAGCACCGCCGATATTGTTGCTACAGACGGCTGCCTCTCACTTAATGTGACCTTAAGGTTGACAGGCTCTTTTGGCAGGCTTTTCAGTAAGTCAAGTTCACAATGAGACCTCATTATGCAACTTAAAGGCACCCAAAGAGATTTCTGAAAAGTAAAACGAGATTTTTAGTCAATTCACAGGTCACATTTTAATGTAGTAAGTTGGTTCAACCCTATGCAACAGCATATCTTTGCAAGTCTGAGGCAAAAATTCTACGTTGCTGATAGCAAACGGTTGTTTGTTTTTATCGTGGGCTGGTTCTAGGAATTTGTTGGTAATACAAAGAAATGAAGTGTAGCTTGCTTCTGTTCTGTTTTAAACGCTTCAAGGATACATTGATAGCGAAATGTGCTAAGAAATGGCAGTAAATGTCAATATCAGACAGATTCCCTAATCCAGAATATTCTTTTTTCGTTCGGCCAATCTGAAATTTTATTTGATGCCTTTAAACAAGTCCCAAACTACTAGTAAACCGTAACACGTTCAAAAAACAAAATCCAGTCGCTGAGTTAGCCTCGGATATAATTTTACTAATGAAGTAATCTCTTCACCGCCCTCAAATGCGCCTGTATTCCCAGGCTAACTAATACCATTCTCCCCCTTATTTCTATTCCAATGAGTATCTTCCGATATTTTCCATAAGCTTAGACTTACACATATTTAAAAACAGCTTTATTCATAGCCTTAGAGACACAACAAAACACCTTACAAATCTAACGTTAGATTAGGGGCTACTTGTGACGGCAAATTCTCCTATAGAGGATTACAAAACATTGTATGTTTGTGAAACGCTACACGGTTTCGCCCCCCTTGAAGGCAAATATACTAAAAGCGAACATTTAAAAGATTTGTATGGTGCGTACTTCGGGAGTATCGTATGTCGGTAGTTCACTATGGTTTATCCTTGTTATTGTCGACTGGTTGCCGTTACCTTTTACTGATCAAACAACAGTTTAGGATAAAAGAAATACAATTTAATCTGAGTTGATACTACTTAGGAGGATTTGGGAATAACTTTAGAGCAATATCTTATTGCAGACATACTCTGTACATTGTGGCCGCTATCAAAATTGTATAGCTAAGGATCTATGTGTAGATAGTAATAGATGAATGGAACTAGCTTTTAGTTTTATGCAAGGCTTTACGTAATTAATTGTGTCTGTTACAATTATAGTGCAATAAACTTTAATTTGCTATATAATTTTTAATTAACTTTAAAGATGCCTACACAATGTACACGTTTTATTTAAGGCAAGGATTTGTATTTTAGGGTGGTATATCAATAATATTCTGGATATGAGGAAATATGTCTGATATTAACATTTACTGTCATGTCTTAGCACATTTTCGTCATTATTTTATACGCATTTCAAATATATATATAGCCAAGAAACCAGTTATGTATATGTAAGGCATCTCTTGATTTTTGGGTACCACCCATAAATAGATAGAACCAGCCTACGTCACAAAACAAGCAAACGTTTTGACTTTTATTTACTTCATTCGGATCCACATTTACCTTTAGATCTGCACTGTATCTTAGCTATCTCACAGATATCAGTGTGCTATGGGATATGATTGATTGAAGTTACTACATTAAAAGAATCCCCCGGAAATCGACTTTGAAAATACGATCCAGTTTTTCCTGCATGAAATCCCTGACTGTGCCTTTAACATTGTTGCTTTGTAGTCAAGGAAGTATCAACGAGAGATATTTACGTATTACGTAACCGCGGGGTTGGTAATGTTCTTGGAAATGGAGTTCCTTTCACTTGAGTACTTCCGAGCTCTCTCAAAATAAATACCAAAACAAACAAGAGGACGCATTTCTGCAACACTTTCTGAACCACAAGTGGACCGCAGCCTCGCGAGTTTTGATATCAAGTATCGCGAGAACAAAAACAACGCGGCTACGGAAGGTTAGATTTCTTTGCAAGCAGAGTTTTGCACTTGCATTTTTTGCAGTGGTGTTTTTAGACACTTTATAACACTTTTTTTACTAGTACCTTTTTTAATGGTAACTTTTTAGCAAATGGTTACAGCCTGGCTAATCCGATACTGTTTTTGCAGCCAGTATAAGATCTGCTTGGAGATTAGTGTTAGGCACTACCCCGTGACCAAAAAACAAGACAGATACTACATTAAAAGAACGAAAGAAAACTCGACAAAATAATGGAGTCTCACTAATACCACTGATCCTATATAACGACAATCCGTAATGATCTGATGGACTATAAAATCTGTTTTAAACCTAAATAAAGAGAATTAATTGAGTATCAAGGTTCGGTTCCGGGTTTGTGGCCGTCTCTCAGTCAACTCGGTCCCGTATCTCCTCTTGGAAATCTATTTTGTACACAGAGTCAGACATACCTGTGAATTTTTGTCCCTCTTTTTGAAAGCGTTTTTCAGTGGTGAGTAACCCACACTGAAAGGCGCTACCCGTGGTTCCTAGGAAGGTAATGGGCCATTTTTTCTTCTTCCGTTGCCATGGTAACGGCATTGATGGACAAAAATGGCCATAAATTGTCGTACAGGGAGTGGGGAGGGGGTGTCCCTATAGGGAAGATAATGTAGGAAGAAATCGACGCAGACAATACTTAGCTTCGGGGGTTCAAAAATGGCTCCCTGGCACACCGAATGTGTCGCGCGTTATCATCGTGTCAAAGCATGGCATTCGCCCTAGGCAAGACGGAAAACATGTCTTTATGCGAGAGGTAGGTGTCACTTAACTTATTGTTTGGTCGGGGCACGTAGCGAGGCTCCGACACACGAACGCAGTCCTCCCCGTGTCACAACAATGTGGTCACGGTAAATACTTAGAACCTACCCGGGTACCCCGGCTATACAACCCGCTAAGCCATACGCACGTCCCCGACAAAAAGGACAACAAAAAGAGGGTCGAAAACACCCAAATAGTCGGACCAGTACTCACATGTACAGCAGCATAGTTTAGCCCAAGCACAGGCATTCCTGTTGGGTCAACACAATTGAGACGTACCGCGGTTTAAAAACCCGTCTTCAGGCACTAAACTTAGCACGGTAGGCTGGTGGTTCACACTTCAGTCTCTCGGTCTACAGAGGAAGACTTTTACAAGAACTGACAAGTAAAATTCTGGGTATTTACTCCAGACTAAACCGTCTATTAAGACAAGCGCCGGGGACGAACAAAGAACGACAAGACAGTTCCTGACAGCTGTCGTCCCCCCTCCCCAATTCTACTGATTACATGTTGTCAGTTCTTTAATAGTTAAACCTCTTGCCCCCAAAATTTGACGTTTCTGATACATTTTTTTCAACAGTCGTAACTGTTGATTTGTTTCGTAAAGGTCTAAGAAAAGACATTTAAGAAGAAAGCGTCGAACTCGAAGTCTCCTTAAGCACGACGACACAGAGCAGGCGACCTGACGAATTTACGACCCGGTGCTAATGGCAGAGCTTTGCGGCTGCCAAAATGAGATTTCCGTGTATTTTTGCCGCGGCTTGAAACTATCCAGAACTCCAGTGGGGTCATGTAAAAAAAAGAGGGTGCTAAAATATGGGCAGGAGGTCGTCTGTACATGATTTATATGACAACAGCTGAGTTCTGGCACCCTCGGATATAAAACATGGCATGTACAACTGTCGGACCTACAGGCATAAAAACCACTGTTAAGTATACGGCTTCTATGTACTTCTAATCTATTTCTTTTTATAAAACATAAGATCAATTTTGTGTCGTTCAGACAGTGATTTTGTAAGGCCCGTGTTGTATGGTATTGTGGGAGGAGGTCCTACTAGTGACTCTAAAACTCTAGGCGGGCCGCCTTGCCTAGCGTTGGTGCGTATCCTTGTATGGGTCTAGTATCCCGGTAATGAGAAGAATGACTTCTTCCATACGCTGGCTGTGACATACCCTGTCCCCTGAGACAAGTCCACAAGGTTGCGAACGTTAACACGCTTGGCAGCGACCCAAGCCACCCTTGTCGCGGGCCTGCCCACAGACCCACACCGATAAACACATTTAGCACAAGCGGGGTATCTTTAGCTACGAGGCACATGTATACAAAACAAGTCCTTACCTTCATGTTTCTATGGAATATCCACACGTATTGGTGTGACCCCCGGATACGACGCACACTCGGTTCGTGTTTAGGCGAGTACAGGACAAGTAAATCCAGTTCTGCTCTGCTCTTGTGTACGGGATCCCGTTTTTTTACACGCTGTGACTCGGACTGTGCCGTGTGGTGGCGTTTATAAATCACCGCCCTATGAAGGGCGCAAGCGGCGCGCGCCGCGCTCTGATTGGTCCGCGCGGGTTCATGTCATTAGTTCCGCCAGAGGTGTGTCCAGTAATGACCCTTGTGGAGGCGTGGCGGGTATTTTTAAACTTCCGGTATTTCCCCTTCTTGACTGAACCCCCCACACGTGACATACCAAACGTCAACTTCTCTTCCACCCCACCTGCCATTTCTGAGCGCTCTTACTCACATCCTTTCTTTTATACTTTGATTTATTTGCAACAAGCAAATCGCCTTTCATTGTTTAGCGGCACACATGAAACTGTAGCACTACTATTGGTTGTACGTGAGCTTCACATAACCTATACGGCTTGCACTCTACAATCACAGGTTAGGCTTCGGCTTATTCTTGACGTCTTTAAATGCCTTTTTATCGGCATTTCCTTTTGTGATGGTATCATTTTTACGAGTGGCAAAAGGTAACTGCCTGGCAAATTGATACTGCCTGGCCAATTTGCCACTGCAAATAAAATATATGCCTAGAGATAACACGGCTATTAGTTCATGACAGAAGTTTATAGTACGTTGCTATCTTGAGCACTACGGATTTTTCAAAACGGAATTCTAACTAGACAACTTACAAAAGTAATTGTAACCTCTAGCCTCTTTTCAACGCCAAGCTTGTTATCTTTAGACGGCGTGTTGAACTCTGAACCGATACCTGATGAGTTGGGCAGGTGTGTGACCCATGATATAGCACAGTAGTCACCCTCTCACTATAGTTATTTCTAGGCCACATTGATGTAATTTTATGGATGGCACCACGCGCATATTGATTTTCACCTATTCTAAAATATCACCTACAATAAGACTCTTGTCTGGGTGCCATCCTCTTTAGCCAACGGTAGTTAGCGACAGTAGGGAGTCGGCAGTAACTACGGAGGATGGTACACGGACTACCGAAGCTCCACAGAACTCTAGAACTCAGTACAGTGCCGACTCATAAATGTCGCAATAGGCCAGCATGTGTCGGCGTGTCGTAAAAATCGCTTTGTACTACTGCAAATTCGCAATAGGCAGAGTGCTCGCCTCGGAACCAAGAGGTCCTGGGTTCGAGTCCTGACATGCCACCCATCTTGTGCCCTTGGGAAAGACGCGACTTTCTTCACTTAACTCAGGTAAAAATGAGTATTGTATTGTCCCCTGTTGGTGGCGGCATTAATATAAGTTGAAAAAACTTTAGTGCGCGTCTTGTAATTACATGTTGGAATATAAAAAAATCGCAATACCAGCTTTGTATTTTTGTGGTTAAGCATCAATTTTGGCTGATTATTTTTTTTGTTCACCCTCTCACATTAGTTTCGGGGTCTTCAGATGATGTAATCCATAAAATGAAGCCAGTGTGGCCTTACTAGACGTGTGTGAAGGTATATCGGATATCTAATACGGCTTACACTAGCAGAGTTAACGAGGTTAGATGACTATGTGATGACAGCGCTTTTCATTCGCTCAACCGCTAACTAGTCCCATAAGAAATACGCCTCAATTCTCTAGTCTCCATGGCATGCCAAAAACTGGGGGTTTGGGGGTCTTCATGGTCTTTGGGAGCTTTTATGTGCTATTTTCTGATTGCATGTAGACAACATAGCCGGTCTGGTTGAATTACCCCCGTGTTTAGAACTAGGCTAATCAGAAAACAGCCGAAGACCACCAAACCCCCAGTTCTATAAGCCTACTGCGGAGGCTAGCAATTCTCCTCCATGTAAAAATTCTGGGGGAGCATTTGGCTTCAATATCACTTCACAGTTACCCGCGCGACATTTTTGTTTTGACTTTATTTGGATTTATTAAATCTTATATCCGCTCCTTGGGCGCAAATTTGATCCCGAAAGATTTGAAGGGATTTGAAAATTCCGTGAAATGGTTTGAGTCACGCTATGGTTGATGTTTAAAGCCGCTGGCCTCGCGGAAATTTAGACCTCATCAAAAGAGAGTTTTTTTTACGACCTGATCGGAAGTGATAAGCGGAGTGGAGGCATGACTCGGCTCACCCTCGGCTTTCTCCGGGAAACATTCCGACAATTCCTTTTGGTATGAACCCACGAAGGAAACAACCAAGCGTTTTTCTCTCGGGTAAGTACCTCAACGACAAGGGTCGTGGCACAGAAAGGAAATATTGACACAGAGTCTTGTCTTAGCCTGGGTACCAGGTATTTATCTAGCGAAGTGGCTACTAGCACCTAACCCCTAGCAGGCAGCCCAGGTTGCCGAGAGAAAAAAATAGACGAAATTGGCCAAATGGATAATTAATATTAGTGGGGTCCTGTGGCGTGACGGCAGAGTGTTCGACTCAGAACCAAGAGGTTCCGAGTTCGAGCCTTGGGAAAGGACTTTACACGACTTTCCTCACTTACATGTAACTCAAGTGAAAATGAGTATTGTTTTGTCCTGTATTTGTCCTCTGCGTTGGTGGCGGCATAAATTAAGTTTGATAACTTGAGTGTGCCGTTACCATATCTAGTCATGAAATTTTGGAAAATAAGAAAATAAAAATACTAGATTCAATGGTATGCCAGCGAAGTTAGCCCGCAAGCTGAGAAGCTAGCCTGGTTACAGCCCCTGCCACACTGACTCACAACCTTCCCCCGAACACCACCTGATGGATGAAGATCGGGAGCAGTTTGATCAGATTTTGACCACGCCTGCATTTCAATACGAGTTGAATCGAATTTCAGTAAAATTTGAGTCAAAGTTAACAGTGAACCAAGCCCCGACCTACTCCCGAATATTAGCCAAACACCAGCCAAACCCGTCGCCGGCCCAATTGCCCGTCCATACCCGCATTCAACACTTAAAAACATTCGGCACAACATTTTGTTCGTTGTGCCATGATTTTAGATCTTGCATTATATTCTAAATGAAGTCAAAGTCACCAATATTTTGGTCACTGTATGCCCATTTAGTCATCACCAAATGGAAAGGGGGTCTGGCTCTAAAAAGTTGTTGAGAAAAATTTTCAGCAAAAAATGTTAACCATGACATGGTTTTAAGAATATTTTGATCGCTGGAATCTCTCATACTAGTGATACCAGAACGCTGGAGAACAATTTCGTAGCCTATCAAAGCAGTCTACATGTTAATCCATTCTGTAAGCCCAATTCAGACGGTCACGGCCGGTTATACAATAATGCCAAGGGTACAAGTCTTTATAGAATAATCCACGGAATATCTACTTTCAGTCGGGGGTTCTGATTGGTGGGATGAGACATGCTGGTATCCAGGTTTAGTGTCTTCTATTATACGAAGGAAGAAGGTTCGACAGAGAGAGAAAAAGAGGAGGGGGGGGGAGAGACAGAAAGAGAGAAAAAGTGAGAAAGAGACAGAGAAAGAGGGAAAGAGAGAGAGAAACAGACTAGGAACAAGCATTGTCGTTTCCTTAGTGTAGTGAATGATTGAATGGATTGATGGATGGATGGATAGATGGGTGGATGGATGGATGGATAGATGGGTGGATGGATGGATGGATGGATGGATGGATGGATGGATGGATGGATAGATGAATGGGTGGATAGATGGATAGATGGATAGATGGATGGATGGGTGGATGGATGGATGGATGGAAAAGAACGAACTAAGGAATGACTCAATGATATTTTAGCAACCTTCTGCCATGTACAAATAGTATGTGACAATCAAGAATGTGGCACAGAATTCCTTTACGCCGCACCTGTTTTTAAGAAAGGTGAAGGAGAGTGAATGTCAATCTTAACGTATCCCCAAGTCTCAAGAAACCTGCTTGACTGCCAGCTTCCTTGACTACCACCTTGACTTTTTCTTCAATTGGCTCAGCACTTTCTTACGGTAGTGCTTCGGGCAAAGGGTGAAAAGTTTATCAAAATACACAAGATCTACCCAAGACATTTTCCACTAATCTATATAAACAACTAAGTCAGTCTGTGTTCTTAACTCGGATGTGAGTGCGTTACTGGTTTTCTTCAGTTCACCAGGACAGGTTGTAGTTACTTCTATATGCATGGGCAGTTCAATTTATTCTTTCAAGATCACTAGGTTGCTCCTTCAACTTCCAAAAGAGCAAGTTCCGTATGGCCTAGCATATACGTAATTTGTAAACATAACGACGAGTTGTGAGTTGTTAACTTGTCACATCCAGCAGTCATACGTGCACAAGACAAGCGTTTGGGTGTCGTCAAGTCTGCGGTGGAGGTTTTTAACTCACGGTGCCTTGGGGCGTCGGATACGTGTTTGTTGAGTGTCAAAATTGCCTCGAAACTTCCCAAAAAGCGCACAGAAATTCCTGCATTTTATATGGAATCGCGAGTCTTAAAAACGTACCCAAGTCAATGCATAAAATTAACTCTCTTTTAGGTAGAATTTGTCTCAGAAAATGCATGAAAAAAACATTTTTATCTGGTTTTGGATACCTCCGAGGTATTTCTGTTTGTTTTGTGACCTTCACTCGAGTGTTCCAGGGGAAATAAGCCGCGTGGTTCGCATGTGTCTAACTACATCACCGATCACTAACGGCTCACTTGAGACTTTCCTTCAGGGAAAAAGGAAACACAGTAAAATCTGACGTGAGACACATGTTGGAGATCTAACTCTGCAATACATAGACATGGTAGATACGAATTGAAGTGGAATTTGAGTCAGATTTGACCCCCAAAAACAACTGCATATGTATCTGTATAGCCGGTATAACCGCCCTTCGACGTTATAAAACATTCCAAGTGTACAGCCGAACAAGAACCATGGTTTGGAGAGATCGGCAGTGTTCGGAAGGCCATAATCGTGTGATTACGAACCGAACATCTTGATAGTGTAACGTCTGTCAGATAACATCATATTAACCCATTAACAGACGGTTTAGATAAGAGAGAACAACTTCATTGTATCCACAGCATTTACCGACGCCACTTTGTCACATGGTGGTTTTATCATAGCCTCTACCAGGCTTGTGGAGGCGGCTGGAAAGAGTAGAAATCGGCCAAAATAGAAAGATAAGCATGCCAAGGGAGTTTGTCCGTTGAGAGAACAGTTTGGGGTGCGGCGAACTGTTCTCTCAACGGCCAAACTCCCTTGTCATGCTTATCTCTCTATTTTGGCCGATTTCTACTCTTTCCAGCCGCCTCCTCAAGCCTGGTAGAGGCTAGTTTTATCACACAATCAAACGAAAAATGTGTATTAAAAACATTTGATATCTTAATGATTAAAACTAGATTTTAAAGGCATCCAATACAATTTTAGGTTGGTAATACAAAAAAAAATATTCTGGATGAGCACAGCTGTCTGATAATGATATTAACTGCCATTTCCAAGCACATTTTTATCATTATTTCATTTCAAATAGCCCCAACACAACGTACGTAAAGAATCCATTTATATTTTGGTACTAGAATCAGTACTTGTTGTCAGTGACAACGCATTTTCCTTCACATATATGAACTATGCTATAGGATAGAAATGGATGAAGAAGGTATTAAAAGTAAGTATAGGATAGGTTTAATTCAAGTTACTATATTTAAGAAAAAAAAGAAAATTGCCTTAAATCGCCTTTGAAAACGTATTTTATAAATGTAATGTCTTAAAATCTAGACGTAGATGGCTTGAGAAATGATCGATTTCATTGACTAGACATGGTGACGGCACACTCATGGTTTATCAATTTATTTTATGCCGCCACCAACCCAGAGGACCTGACAAATACAGGACAGGACAATACTCATTTTCACTTGAGTTAAGTGAGGAAAGTCGTGTGAAGTGCCTTACCAAGGGCACAAGATCGGTGGCATGTCAGGACTCGAACCCTGGACCTTTTGGTTCCGAGTCGAGCACTCTGCCGTTACGCCACATGACCCCCCGACAAGAAATGATTTGTTGTCAGATGTAGAATGACTGACAGGCCAGACAGACAAATCTGGACATGTGGGAACACTGGAAGAAAAGAGTACTTACCTAGTTTGAGTCATTATCGTTTCCCATACGGGATAATTACACAGACGTTTGACAGGCGATTTCAAAAGGTCCCAAAGGGCTTACCGGTAGTTTGTACTTATATGGAAATGAGATAAACGCTAGTTGTCATCTATTCAGGTATGAATAAGGGCTCTCTTGGGGGGTTTCTTAATCCTATAAAGTAAACTGTGACCGATTGGGCACTTCTATGTGAAAATGAGCAACTGTCGTCCACTTGTCAGCTTGTAAAGACGTTATAGAAAATTTTACATGCAAATTTTCTTTCTTTCTCACGGTGGCACTTCAGATTTCTTTGTTGCATCTTCTTTGAGTTTATGTCAATTTTACGGAAACGTTTTGTCGAAATTTTTTCAAGGTAATCTACAAAAATACCTTGTTAATAGCAATGCATACAAATAAGGATATGGTCGTGACACTGGGTTCTTTTTTGAGACGGAAGTATCATTACTTAACAGTTGTTATCTTAACTGTTCCGGAATGAATTAAGATCAGAATAAAATCCCCAGCAGGCTGACAACTGAACAAAGTCAAGTACAGGATATACATACCTTTTCGTCATCCTTGATAACATTGCGATGCGATGAAAAACATGGTCCCTTGGTATATATGATTCATATGCTGTAAGCCATGTTGGATTTGACCGCATCGATACGCAAAATTATGACCTTATATGGTCTTTGGTTCCTAAAATGCGTTTGGACTTAATCTCTATAAATCCTTAAATACCAAAGTTACGATCTATTACGTCCAGGGAATTCAAAGTCATGATTTTAGTATCTCGGTACTTCCGGTCATCAGCTGATATTGCCCCTGCAGTACCCATAATCCTCTGATTCTCACCACCAATCATGACTTGTAAGGCCACATCCTCTGAAGACCCCCCAAACTAGTGCGCGCGGGTGAATAAAAAGATCCCGGCCAAAAATAAAATGCTACTAAACCACAGGAATACAAAGCTGGTATTATGAATTTACGGCAGTACATAGCGAAGTACACGACAAGCCGGTACATGCTGTTTGTTTTTGTTCTTTGCGGAATTTCTGAATCAGCACTGTACGTATGTACTGAGTCAGCACTGTACGTATGTACTGAGTCGTGGAGCTTTGGTGCCGTTGGTGCCATCCTCCATAGTTACCACCGGCTCCATATTGTCGCTAACTACCATGGACTACCCTGGCCTAGACCCAGGCCAGAGGACGTGATTTTTTTAGAACAGGCGCAAAACAATGCGCGCGTGGATGTCATAGAATTAAATCGGTGCGGCCTTTTAAACACACAAAAAATGTTGCGAAATATGTTTCCAACTTACAGATAACAACCTCTAGAAAAGGTATTTACTATCTCTGCGGATATATTTACTTCTTTTTAATGTTATTGTTGGTTTTATATTGCTACAGGTGTGTTGTTATCTAGAGTTACTCACGAAAGCAATTTGCTTGCTAATTTCCCAATAGAAGTGTCTTTAATCGTACATAAATACCAAGATAAGAACGTGTGAAGAGGGCCGGAGGCCTGTTTTTCCATGACAGTGAAAACGTTCCCCAGAGAACACATTTTAAGTGTAATCTCTGTTATCTCTGCTAGATGCACCCATGGGAGCGCCCTTAAGAGAACGTGTCACACAACAGGGAAAAACGGCTCGCCCGACGAGTCTACCACACAATCATATCATACAATATCCGGTAGTGCTCGTATGTGTGGGTGCAGGTGGTACAATTGCGGTATCCTATATCAGTTCATTTCCTACTGGATTAGACTACAAAACGTACACATTTCCTGTTGAAAAATCACCCAATGGCTATCCTGTTTAATTTTAAGTTAAGAAGACATATGCCAAAAGCTGGCGCAACTTCAAATTGGACGCACACCGTACACACCTATCTAGAAATGTATTTTTCTGTAGAAAATAGAACCCTGTCGTTCAAAGTTACTACTTTTTTTACCTAGACGTATATCCTTGATATTTGCTTCGTTGTTGAGGCTGCTCTGTGCCAAGGACATTTTGTAGGTTCCTTGGTTGTAGAAAGCTTCTCTGTCAACATAAATGCGATAATAGGACAGAGTTTATGTCCTGGAAGTTACAGTGTTATCATTAGCTACACTAATACGTCATACTGCTCCTTAAATCAACTAGCTTAGACCTAGTAAAATCATTTCGACACCTGCTTGGAAATCAACCCACCAACTTATCTAGAAGGGAGAACTAGAATCTAATGTATAGGAAAAAAAGAGTCGGAGATGAATACGTTGATTAACTAGAGAAGTAACATTTGCAAAGCAAATGCATAATGTTTACCTTCGGACATTGTCTGCTCTGTTAATTCTTACTCAAACACATTCACATACATGTACTACTAGTATGGTGACAGGAGCAGAGCAGACCATGAAATTGCAACATTATGTAACCCAACACCAGTCACCATGGTGACAGATGTCAACAAATCATGTGATTGGTCAGGTCATAGGTCACTGTTTGGAGAAGAAGAAGAAGAAGAAACTGAGCAAAAACAATATGTTTTCCTTCGGTAAACATAATTAAGGGAAAGTATGGGGGGTGGCGAGAAACTAGCTACATATACATGTACAGGACAGGCGTACAAGATAATCAGAAGGGGAGGGGGGCAGAGTTTTTTTTTTGTCTGAACCGGAGCCGTCTGCGGGCTGAAAAATGGCAGTGATTTGCCAAATAGGCAGATCGTGTGTCAGTGAAGTTTTCCATCAAAACGAGTACACAATTTTTAACCCGCTGGAAGCCCTAGTGGAGTCAACTTGTAGGTTTTTCCCGCCATTTTTCTCATGACAGAATTCTGTGAGAGAGACGTCCCACCACCTGTTAGATCGGAGCTTATTTGGTCGTCAGGCTGCAGCTGAGTGGAAGAAGAAGGGCTCTTCTGGGATCAACATTGCTCCAAGACGACCGTAATTACCTGCTCGGGTGGGTTGTGCAAGCTCCGGGCTTAAGGCGCGGTCACATTTCCCAACCCGGGGCCCGGCCGGACAGTGGTTTGAAACGAAATTTATGATATAAGACAGCAAAACAGAATGAAAGTTTTAGAAGATTAACCATGAGCACTATTTGTATATGCTCTTAATACAAATTGTTTACTTTTCGTTCATACAAACAACCCGGTCGGGCCCCGGCTTGGAAATGTGACCGTGCCCTTAGGACAACTACAGAGTGCGGTGGCGGAAAAATGTTGCTGGCTAATTCTCGTGGGGAGGTGAGTCGACCACAAGGGGACGGCCTAGTGCTACTGTTGTGCAAAGCAAGCATGTGAGTTGTCAGTCGCAACATTCTCTGCATTCTTCAAATAGTTATCGTACCGGAAACGGAGCGGTTATATTCGCCGTAGGACATCGTACCTTTTTTGATGCCGTAGAAATTTTTTTACGATCACGGTGGCAGAACCAACTACAGACGAGAGTGAAAGATAGTCTAATAGTATATTCTGTAACTCCAAGAGAACAGAATTTTGCATCACAAGTAGCAGCATGACTGTCCCAAGAAAAAAACCTTTGTTTGTAATCGTAGGACGATCGTACAACGTATGCAATCATATCCCTACATATACAAATGTACAGACACAATAATTTGCGACATAAAGGGGGGGGGGGTCCTAGAATAAAATTATATGCAATTCGCATTCAACAAGTTGAACTGACAGAAGGAGATTGTCAAGAGAAACAGATACATGGCAAATAAAGAAAATCTTTTACATCATGACATTTTTGTTTAACATTTTTTTCAATCATTTGAATTGCCTTTATAATGCTGGTACAAAGAGTATTTGTCTGTAACATTTGCTGACTGTGAAAAAGAGACTCAGTCGTCTGAACAACAGCTGTCTGTCGCGGTTTTCCGCTTGACAGGTTATCCGTCCGGCTATGACGGTGATAAATATGAATGAATGAACTTTATTGCTCAACAATCGTACAAAGTACAATGTATGGCAGTAATACAACAATACTACAAAACTTTACTTACTACAAACTACTATCTAAACAGTATTTGAGTTACCATATGGTCATGTATTGATGATATGTTCTCGCTTATGGAATAAAGTGTACAGAAATTGGCCTACAAAAGCAGATATGGTAGTTGGACATGACAATAATTCATGGAATGTATCGTACTGTGTACCAGATTGGGTGAATTTTGTCTTAGTAGTAATAGTCTGTAACAATGTATCTCTTTCTTTTCTATAGGTGGGACAAGTCATAACAAAATGAAATTCATCTAAATATGATGAAGTCGTGGCATCATTCAGACGGCTGCCATGTTGGATGGACGATACCATTCATCACTGAGGGACCGCAGAGCATATGATTGACAGGTCCTCAGACGACAGTCAGACGGTGGGAGGAGCCAGCTGGCTCACAAAGGGAAGCTGAGTCATGAACTTGACCTTCAAGTTGAAATGAGTCATAACGCCGGTAAAGAGATTTGTCAAGGGGGTTGGCTGATTATGATTATGTTCAGTCACGTTGGTTTGTTATGTGTTTGTTGCACTAGACAACTTATACCATATAATATGCTGATAGATCATATGTGTGTCTATAGATTTTAAATTTATACGCGTCAGAATAATATCAAAATACGATGTATTGGTAAGTAGCTGAATTTTACCAATTCTCCAAAGAGTTAAATTTACGAATCGTTGTTTCTTTAAACAGACCTGCAGATTTCATCATAAAAACGACTGACCAAGTATCTGGCAACAAATAGATTCTTTATTGATACAACAAAAAAGTACAGAGACTTTTGTATAGTCTTCTACAACTTAACTAAAGACCTAACAAAGCTAAATACATGTGTGGATAACGTTATCTTACGTACAGAGTATATGTATGATGTAACAATAAAGGTTAACTATTCTCTAACATGTGTTCTCTAAGATCGAAACATTCTTTAATGTATTTTCCTATTTGAACACTGTATTGGTTATCTCCCCTGAACAAATGACGTCAGAGCTCGTGATTGGTCAACCCAGGCAGTGACGACGGATGGTATAGCCTACCTCTAGGGGCCTGACCAGTGGACGGGCCCCTAGACTGTAAGGTAGTTAGACTTTCAGAGAAACATGACTAGGCCTTCCAGAACATCAAAGTGACGACAAATTAACTGATAGGTCAAGCAGAAAACCACATTTTTTTAAGTTCCGAACATTGCCGAATAAAACCACATTTCTGAAATTCCGAACATTGCCGAAAACCACATTTCTGAAATTCCGAACATTGCCGAATGACTCAGAAACGACGATTTCCTTATAAGGTATTTGTCGGGGTCTACTGTATTGTTTTTCTACTTATAATTTGTGTCTCTCTCTGTGTAGTGTGTATATGTATGTATGTATATACAAGGACTTGTAGAATGTCCTTGGTATATACTGTTTGTTTACATTTAGAGCAATTGCGTAACAATGTAGAACAAATCTTGTTAACGGAAATGTTTACAGAAAAATTTATGATAACAAGTTCCCTTGTCCTATACATACATCCAGAAAACCTTGAAATGTGATCAAATGTTACACCCAAAGATTGCCGGGTGATAAAAGAGACATCACACCCCGGGTAACCAGGTGAGGCTCACGACCTTTGACCTTTGATAATTTCCCGCCCTTTGTGGCCATGCCTCTGAGGTTGAAGATTAAACAAACACCATTGTTCAGCACGTCATTGCAGCAGCCATGACGAATGTTGATAATTGGACAGGGGGTTACATCAGGGGCACAAAACTAGCTAGAGGGGATGCCGACATCCGCAATTGTCGCGTGCCTGGCCGCTGTTATGTGCCCAAATAGTTTATCAACAAGACCTGTCACAATATAACAAACGCCCCTTTCAACTTTCAGTAGAGTGCACCTGAAGTAAGCAAGAGGGCACACCTAATTTGGGAGACCTTTTTAAAAGAAGGTTCATTGATGCAACTGCGAATGTTTGGAAGCCTTTGTTAGGGTGTCACTACGATTTCTTAGTGAATAGATTTTATAGTTGTGTCGACTATAGTGCCTAAGGACTTTATACTCATTGGTCGTTGAACCTGATTGACTGTGACAGCTTCAGGTGTCGAAAATGTGTTTTTGTGTTTTGTATGTGTGTTTTGTATGTGTTTGCCATATATAAGTTTTCATTTCTTTCCGTCAAAAAAAGAGTTACATACAATGTCACATTAAGCAAAAAAAAAAAAAGAGGACAGTATGTTTATGTAGCCACGCAAACCCGGACAAAACAGGACCGGGGGGGGGGGGCTAAAAGTGACCGCGCCAACTTTGATGTCATATAGCGTCTGAACGGCTAGCGCTGGAACCGCCAAACTTGGTGACTTCATGTAAGTAAAGTACAAGTGACGAACAGTAATTTTACGAATGTGCTCCTTCCGTTCTTGATCTCAACCGCATTTTGCCCTCTGCATAGTTTGAATACGTAGCGTGAATGTGTACCCCCCCCCAAAAAAAAACATGTCGCGTGCACGTCGCGTGCACTTTGCAATGAAATCGCAAGGGGTCTCTGTTGATTAGTCGATATGACAATTAAGCATCTGCATCGCGGGATAGCATTGGCACACATAGAGTAATGAAGAGAAAAAAAATATCTGCTTGGCTTACTAATTAATTTCTGTTTCTTTTTTGCTCGAAATGAGTGATATTTTCCACCGTACTTTACATGTTTTTTCTCGTTTAATGTGAATAGAGCCATATATAAATTGTATATTTCTTATGTTCTTTGATAAAATATGACCCTTGCATCAAGCTTTGCATGTGTATTTTAATCAACAAAAAGTACACAGATAAATACATTATACACATAATATAGATACTAGTATATATGTATGCAATGTACGTATACGGTATATATGACAAACTTGTACAAAAATACGTCTATTTTGCCTACTTCGTAGGTGCAGTATACTGCTCATAAATATACATTTTACTGAATAACCAAAAGCCTTTGCGTAATCAGCACTGCTATCTGAAGCATGATATTACTTTCTTGGAAAGTTTGATAAAATATTATCGCCTTGGCTAGGCTAGGTCTGTCGGGAAACCAGGAAACACAATTTGGTTCCTATGCCTTAGTTTAATATATGTACGGTTACATAATTGAACGCACGGCAGGTGATTATATAAGTTAGAAAACGCATTAAATATGATAATTTCGGCATGAAAGTTCATATGAGTTGGTAAATTACATTATGAAAAACTTAAAACACTTCAACCATCGCTCAACCGGGACGGGGGGCGATATCGACTTCAGACAACCTTTGACCCTTTGCTGACGTCACATGTGGAAAAAAATCACGTGTCCACAGCATTTGGGTCAGATAGCTGAGGAAGACTGAGTGATTCAGTCGAAAATTTTTGGTGAGTCAAATTTTGAGTTGGAGAAAAGTTTAAGTTTTTCATAATGATAATTTCGGAGCTAACTTTTGACGCACATGAGCTGAGGCTGTCCGGGTCTGGGACTGCACAGCGGGAGGTCAGGATTGTTAGACATCATGTCCGTCCTCCTACCGCCATTTCTCTTCCCCCAGGCTCCGTTCTGTCCGATACTGGCGGAGAACAAGGCTTGTTCAGGCCGTGACTGCCGCCTCTGCATCAGCTGAGCTCTCTGTTCGCTCAGTGAGCCGTCTCTTTTTGGTAACGCACCAGGGGCGGAGCCGGGAACAGCATCCTTTCTTTGCGCAGGCGCACCACCACCACCACGCAGGGTCATGACGCTGAGTCTTCGCTGCGGTGCAGTGATGACGCGGATTGTTACTTGCTTCTGATTGGATGATCTTCTCCTGTTGTCGTTATCTACGGCGTCTTCTTCCTCTTCGCTCAGTTTGTTATTAGCTAAAAGACTAGTGCTGGACCCTTGTGCGTTTAACGTCGCAGGGCTAGTCGGGCTCGAGGAACGAGAGGTCCGTATGCGCGGAGGGGCACTGAACATGCGCAGTGGGCGCGTCGTTCCCAGGATACTGTTGAATCCCTTTGCCGAGGAGTCCATGCTCATGGCCACCAGACGGGACCGGGGGCTTTCCAGGGCCCACCGGACGGGTGGATCGTGCAAGCTGAAGTCCATACGGCTGATCCCCCGTCGAAGGGACGCCACAATCTCCGGCTCTTCCTCCGGGGTAGGCGCAATGCCCATCGCGCTGTAACCAGTCGTCATCATCGTCTGCGTCATCTCCAGATTCAAGTTCCGCTTCTCCCTGTCCGTCTCTCTGATCCTCCTCTGGAAGTTCTTCTCCAGGACTTTGATCTGCCGACCGAGCACGAGCGCCGCCTGGCGATTGTGGGCCTGTGATACAAAGAGGGAGCGGGAGGAGCCGACCTTTCTTGCACTCATGCTGCCATCTTCATAAACCGCACGATTAACCAGGAATCAAGTCAGATCCAACGTAGACGTCATCGTGCAAACGCCAGGCTGAGATATTCGGAAGATAAATGTCGTTGGTGCTGTACAGAAATCTTTTGAAAACGCCGATGTGACACCACGTTGTGGAATTTCAGTTTGTTGTGTTCACAATCAGGTTTCGTTGAGCAAGAAAAATCCCATGACGAAACTTGAATCTGAGGGAAAAACAAAATTATGAGTTGTATACCACAGAGTCAAAACGTATTCATCAAAATCATAATTCTATCTAAATCCCTGTATTGACGGGCATATTGGTACAATGAGAAAATCATACAGCTAGAACATATTAACACCACTCAGAAACAACTTGAAATCTTCCCAACCTAACATACACACAAACCAAATTTCGCCCATCCCTTATGCGTGTTTAATTTGTATCGTTGCGACAAATTCACCCATTTACATAAAATATCGTATAGCCTAGTTTCCATCGAAGTCTTGTGTGCTTGTATCTTTGCCA
>NW_017804132.1:510058-519256 GCF_001625305.1 Branchiostoma belcheri
ACAACATGGCTCGTGTCAGGCGACATTTCTAGTCAGAAAATTCTGTCACCCCTACATATTGTAGAACCTAGTTTCCACTGAACTCTGTTGTGTGCTTGTATCTTTGTAACCAAACCTTTTGTCCCTGTAACTTCACACACACACAATATGGCTCGTGCCAGGCGACATTTCTGTCAGAAAATTCTGTCAGAAAATCAACACGACGGTTCTACCATATTGTAGAACCTATTTTTCATCTTTGTATCAAGTCTTTATATTATCTTTGTGATCAAATCTTCCCCCCTACAACCCCCTCCCCCCTCCCCACACAATATGGCTCGTGTCAGGCGACATTTCTGTCAGAAAATTCTGTCAGCGAATCCAACACGACGTCCTTCACGCCCCACCATTCACCAGCAACTAGAGCCCGCCTTTTTGACGGCAAACTGCTATTTGTACACACCAACATGCTAAACACACTTTCATTTACCGACAACAGTTCCCTTTTAGATGACATCTAGGTTAGAAATACAATCTTTGGTTGTATTATTCGCCAATGTTTGTTGTTGCGCCTACGCGACATTTGAGAGTAGATCCAGACGGTAGCATGCACACAGACTGGTGTATGACGTAACTATACGCTAAAATCTAACCACATTATGTTCTTACCCTCAAACAACCAATCAAACTATATGTCATAACTGTCATGCATTACAAACAATGCATTATCTTCACTCATTGGTCTGACAAACGACGTAAAACGGCTGAAGAAGTTATTGTGTCGACGACGTCAGTTGTCGTAATTGTTTCCTTATCCAACCCCACCGTGTCACAGAAACTGGTGTTAGAATGACAAACTCCACCGTTTCTGTCAGCAAGTTTCCTAAAACGTTGTCGTTACGTTGCCCTTAAAGTGCTCTACGCACACGGGATACAAAAACGTTATAAAAACACTGGCATACAAACCGTTTTAGTTGATTTAGTAAAGCGACCCTTTCTTGTTCGATAGCAACATAAGGTTTTATGTGTTCTGTGTCTACTATAGTTCCTTGTAGTGACTTTATTTTTAGCAATATTACTGACAATCACAAAAAAGGTATATTGGGGTGAAATATATAGACTCTAGTATCACAAGGAAGGTTGCTAGAGGCGTATGGAGTATCGTTGTCGAAAATGTCGCCATTGCATTATTTTTGGTCACGTATTCAAATTTACTTTTGAACTTGAATCGCTTGGCGTCATAAATTTGAAACATAACAAAACCAGTCGGAGCTTTTATACGTTGCCAACCGTAGGGAGACTTGTGGTGTATCGATAGGTTTAGGTTTAAAGGCCAACCTTAGAATACTACTTTGTAGAATTAATGTTTCTTGATAAATTGAGACTGCACCTTCACTATTGTAGAATTGTAATCGACTTTTTAGTGGGATTTCGTCAACAACACTATATATGTTACTCAACGTGGCCTTCCTAAATCAATCCAGTGGCGTTAATTTATTTTAATTGGTCACTTCTATAGTTATTTGAGTGCAATTTAGTCTGACGAGGTTTTCTAGGTTTCTTGATTTTGCATGAAGTGACTGAAGGAAAAATGCACTTCATAGTAGAAGGCATAACATTGCAAAGACGTGGCAACAAACCTACAAACACTAGTCAATCAACCAAAAAAAAATCCAACTAACCTACAAAAACGACCCAACAAACCTATAAAACTATCCAACAAAGCTACAAAAACGATCCAGCAAACGTATTTAAAAATCATCCAACAATCCTACAAATAGCGACCTGTCAAATTGCAACCTAAAGACATACCCAGAAAATTACACACCAACTGTTTACACAGAGGGATACTGACACAAGTACCCGCCAGAGGGACCAAACTACTCACCTTTCAGAGATTATTCTTGTATTTTACTCTAAAGGTTGTTTTGGTTCTTTTACCCCCGGAACTATAAGCTCTAAATCCACTTAAGCAATGTGTGGCGTCTAAACTACCCTCAGTCTAATCCACGACTACCGGCGAGTGCAAAAGTCATTTGTAACGTCTATAAATTACAAACTATATTGTCGGTATGACCAATTTCCTTAAAGGTGTAATTTTAAGAGTCTTTTAAACACAGAGTCTTGACATTAGGGAAGAAAACACACTCTTTCACGAGCAAATGTTGTTACAAATTTTGTACATTATTCCAGTATCAGAATTCTTCAATAGTTTTCCCTCTATACGGTTTTTCTTTTTCTTCACCAAGGAAAGTGATTTTTATTTTATTTTAAAGGTAACGATCGATTTTGAAAGTAAAAACAACATCGACAAATTGTCACGTTTCTCCCCAGTAAACTACCAGGTGATCAAATAGAGTCACCGTCGAGGCGTGTTTTTCTCCTCGGTCAAATTTCACGTCAACTGTTCCTCCACCATTGGACCTGGCCGGGTCTTGGTTACAGATCAAATACTCAACCGCCAGGAAAAGAAAGAGAACTTGCCTAATGTTACTGGTGAGTTGCACGCCTACTTGAGTCCGTATCGAACGCTACTTGACTTGGACATGCATCCATGTTTGTATGGTTGCGCCCTGCCCTTGTTTTTCTGGTGGTTTTGAACTCACCACCGCCCAGGCTTTTTTTCTGTATTCCAACACGTAATCACAAGACGTGGTGACGGCACGCTTAAGTTTTTTTTTTCAACTTATGTTAATACCGCTACCAACACAAGACAATACAATAGTCATTTTCACCTGAGTGAAGTGGGGAAAATCGTGTTAAGTGCCTTTCCCAAGGGCACAAGATCGGTGGCACATCAGGACTCGAACCTGGGACCTCTTGGTTCCAAGTCGAGCACAGTTACTCCACACGACCCCACACACCTGGCTTTCTGACACTAGCATTAGCCATAGGTTGTCGTAGGATTATGATGTCGCAGTGAAGCAGCCTAATACTCAATCACTGACAAGAATCCTAAAAAAAAAATCTACGTAACAAGACTGCCACATAACACTGACAATAATCTAAGAAAGAATTTTTCCGGAATTCCGTAATAAAACCGCTGAATTTTTAGAACAAAATCACGACTGTCCCTAGAATGCCTTCATTTATAATCGTAGGACGAACGCAAAACGTATGTGATCAAGGTTTTAGATATACTCACTTGTTGTGATATGTATTCTAAGAATGTACTCTATGAAACATTACCAATATTTTTTCTGACACCACAAAGAAAATTATAAATGGCAGTCCTTGATGATAATTTTGCTGGCTATCTACTACATACAAGTAATTTCTGAAGATCACATTCAAATACTGACGGAAAATGGGAAAGATATTGTCCAGATCAAGTTTAAGAGAGTTTAGTCTTTGTCCCAAAGCATAACTATGATACATATGGTTAAAAATATAATGGAATTTGTAAAAGACGGTATGGGCTTCGAAGTAATTGCCCGCAGCTTAGAATACCTCGACTAGTTGCAGTTCAATTAAAAAGACACGGTTAGCAACGTAGGACAAGTTCAAGTATTTTATGTTTTTACCGAATAGAATTCTAGTCTTTGCCTAGCATGTGTAGATAATGCAAACAGGATAAACTATAAATAAGTTAAAACTAGTATTAGAACTAGTTTAAGAATTCTGACTGAATGCACTGCCGTTGATTCTATATGTGTGCGTTATCCATCTATGTCTTGCCCATTACAGCCAGGCTTTTTTTGCAAAGAGGAAATGCATAACTGATCTTAACGGTATAACGATAATTTTTACACTTGACATGGAAATACTAAAATGATTAACATAGAACAACGACTCAATCAGTTGCCTTACGAGTTCTATCTACATGTTCTTACCTTTGTGTTGGCTCCGTTTTGTTGTTCCTGGTGTTATACCACGACTCCTGGGTACTCGAAGAAAACAAACTGTGTTTCTATCAATGAGAATTTGGCACACATGAGTGCCGTTCGGAGCTCTATAGTGTTAACTACGTACACAGTTGATGAGACTCGCTGGACGGCAAGTGTTGTGAACGTGGGACGTCGAGTTACCCAGTCTGCAGTCCACGGAACGAGTTCTACGAGCGCTGACCAAACTTTCCTCCGATCGGACGACAGAGCGAAAGAAAGTGACCAGTCGTCTGCAGGCCTGACCCCGTTGGTTACCCCTAGCAACGGCTCCAATCAAACGTCGCCGCCAATGGTGTCTGGTGACACATCGCGGTTCGGGTTTAACGTTATGTGTTGCAAACCATTGTTTAGGTCCATGTACCATGAGGGGGTTAATTGACGGCTTTGAGTCAACATAAGCCCATTGTCCCTAGCGGTCTCCCGCTTATCTGCAGGAGAAACATTACTGAGAATGATACACTATTATGTCCGACCGCTAGGGGTCATAAGAGCAACGTCAAAACAAAGGCACACTGCTTTCTTTGCGGGTTAGGTTCTTGAGTCTTATTACGAAACAGGGGTTACTTGATGTCAATACACAGCCTTGAACTTCTTTCTTTTAAAGGCTTTTCTATTACTGATTCTATGCAAATGCAATGTATTTTATGAATCACAATTCGATTTGAGAGCACACAAGACATGATATTTGCTTGAATGGTATTAGTAATCAACGCGTTTGACATGTTATGGCTTGATATGGTACCTGTAGTTCCAACCACAGGAATCAGCGACCCCTACCGGAATCAAATTAAAGTACAGACCCCACTTTGCATTCCCCGCAAATATACATGTTGCTCAACAGTAACGATTTTATAAGTCATTTACCAAACAGTCACAGTCAGGGTACAAACATTAAAGATACACCATCTTACGACCATGCTCCCAGTAGTACAGTATTGTGATGTAAATGAACAATGTAACCTAAACGGACAGAAAAGGTTCCAAAATGTTGTGGGTTTTGGGAGGTGTTGTTTACGTAACCTGCCCATTGAAATGGATACTCCTAACAAAGCGCGTACATGTAACTAAAGCCCCTGTCACAGATTCGCGTACATGTAACTAAAGCCCCTGTCACAGATTCACGCATACGGCCTCACGAACACTGCCGACCTCCTCCCAACTATGGTTAGGAGTAGGTCGGGAGCATGGAAGGTCGGCTGTGTTTGGCTCAGGTGTTTGGAAAGGTCGGCAACTGTTCGGCTGCACTAGCCAAAACTTTAAATTAATGTTTAAATTTATTTTAAAACATTCGGGTGTGGGCAGGGGGTTCGGCTATGGTTGGCAGAAGGTTGAAAGTAGGTCGCAGTGTTCGGGTGTCGAGTTCGAGTGTCAAATTGGACTCAAATCTGACTTGATTCGTACAAAACGCTTAAAAAGGCCTAAATCTGGTCAGACTGCTAAAGAACGTTAGGCAACCTAACCTAACCCTGTGTGGATAGCTAGCGGTATGGTTTTGAATGTGTGACAGTGGCCTTAGTGCGGCTATTTTGTATGGGGAAGTGGGTGACCTATTTCGCTTGTGTATATTAATGTGTGGCGGTTAACTATTTTCTAGGGTACCGTAGTTGACCCAAAGTTGCTTACCATGCACGCAAGGTTGGATATGTCCTAATGCTGCAATTCTATTTTAGTTCGCTAGACGGCATCTAGATCTATTCGTAGTTCTCTTTCATCAAGAAATCAATGACTGGACGCAGATAGCTGTACATAGCTTTAATCACGTTAGTTTTGGTTCGTAAGAACCAGTTGTTTTGTATGTGTACACAATGTATATGTATTAATACAGATAAAACGTCTCTAGTTAGAACGGAAATATTTACATCACATGGACGTCGTAATCTAAAAGTTATAACTCCAACCCTGAGAAAGTGATACGTTTAGAGTGGGAAAATTAAATTTCTCTAAACAAAAAACGCAGATATTGATACATGTATACTTCATAAATGTAGCAAGCTAGCAGACAGCAAAACCAAAAATGAATGGAACAAGTCTATCCCAAGTCTAGCCTGGTTTCCAGAGTGTTGTCAGGGCCAGTATACAATCTCCTCAGCTCCAGGGCCAACAAACAACGATAAATGTTAGCGTCCTTCGCAGTCTTGTTGGGCGTCGGCGTTATTTTTTCTCTGAGCGAGGCGAGTAATATGCGGCCGCGAGGGACGATTCGCTGCCGAGGGAGTTTTTGCCACGGAGAGAAGGTGGAGCACGAAACCTTCTCTCCGTGGCAAAAACTCCCTCGGCAAGTCGTCCCTCGCGGCGGCATATTACTCGCGTCGCTCAGAGAAAAAATAACGCCGACGCCCAACAAGACTGCGAAGGAGGCTAGATAAATGTTACCACAGATCGACCTCAGTTCGACTCTGAGCAACAGTCTGGCCTTCTTGGCGCTGCCCTGTGTACATATTGGCCATGAGAACAGTCTGGCATAATTTGGGTAGCGATGAATTTTATTTTTTGTATTTTGTATCTGCGGTCAGTATCTCTACCTACTTTATCACATCCATTCCTCTACGTTCTCTTCTATTCTTGCATTTGCTTACTTAGTCAAAATCCACGCCTTTCACAAATCATTTTGAAAACGGTAGAATTACAACCTTCTCTTACATTTGACGTAATATTAATAATATGTCTCTGTCAAACATTCTGTCATGGAAAAAACGTCATTCCAAATGCTTCATATACAAAATATTCAAAGTGCCATGAACCAATAAAGCCATGCACAAAATACAGCAAAAACAAAACGTTAAAAGCAATACATTTTGTCATAACATTCACGCAAAATACATGACGATTCTAGCAGTCAGTGTCTATATTTTCCTGAGAATCTAGTCCACACGTTTAGAGTATTGGGATATTACACGTCTAGTAGTTAGTCTATTGCCTATGATAGTCCGATAAAGAGTCCCGAGTTTGGCTTATTCTAAACATCTCGCTCGCCTCCTACCGGAATAAGTTTGAAGTGCACCCTTTTTAAAAGCTATTGTAAGGAAAAACATCAAGGACTGGACGTCCCTCACCGTCCCACAACTCCTGACAGCAGCCCAAGACAGGAAGACCTGGCTACACCTCTGCTGCAAAGTCTGCCTTGTCCCCCCGACGACCAGTGTCGGTCATGGGACTAGACGGACGGACGGTAAGGACCACCTAAATGTTCATGGCTGAATGGCAGAATCACCAACCGTCTTCAGAGTAAACGGTGGAGGCTGATTTCGGTCGCAGCCTCTCTCTTTCCCTCAAGGCTTCGTCCGCCGCGTTCCTTTTAAACTCTTCCTCCAGCATGGACAAGAAGTTGTTGACCTTTGACCCTACCTTCACGATTTCCTCCTTGTGGATTTCTTGCTTGGCGTCGTGAGGGTTGACCCGGTCCCAGATCTTCACCACCAGTTTTTCCCGCCTCAGGATCGGGGATGAAGGGCGGGAGGACTCGTCTCCGGATGAGCGGTCGGACTTGGCTGATTTCCGCCGCCGGTGTTTCTTCTGCCCCTCCGGTGACGTCCCCGGCCTCTGGTGCTGCGCTGGAACGCGAGTGAAAACTGGCGGGCCGTACCGAGCATGCGCGGGCGTTGCACTCTGGGTAAATCTCCTGACGCTTGGAACTCTGGAGAGAGACTTGCGTCTTTCGTCTGCCAGTCTCCTCTCGGATGGCCTCCTCTCTAGCACCCTATTAGGATTTTGTTCAGTACCATCCGTGCTATTTTTGTCCTCATCTTTAAGCCCATCTTTTGTCTTCTGGGTGTCATGTTTCAAAGCCGGTTTTGCTGTGGCGGCGCGGATAGTTGAGTTAACAGAAGGCGTCCCGTTTCTATTTCTGTCGCCTGCAAAACGCACTGACCTTGGCCTCTCCTTCCCCTCATCTCTGCCCACAGAATCGCCATCTTGGATTCCAGCATCCGGGTCCTTTTCGTCGTCGCCATCTTGGATTTCGGGAGAATCCTCCTCATCATCAGGACCTTCGTGTTTTCCTTTCGTCATCTGCCGTCCCATGCACATGGCGGTGCGGTTGGTTCTCTTGACGTGGCGGGACCCCACGCGGTCCCCGTACATGTACAGCGGAGTGCCGGCCGTGCTAGGCGTGCGGAGCCGCGGGGATTCCAGGTGGTCATCTTCTGGTCTCCAGCCCTCCGGACTTATTCCACTGGACTCCTATAGTCAGAGAGAACAAACTATTTAGCAAATGTGTTTAGTACCCTGCTATATAATTAACATAGCACTTAGTTATTACCTAGGAAGAATAGTACAGGTACAAGTACAGAGGTTAATGTGTAAGTCCGGGGCTGTTTGACAAAATGTTTTGAGTAACCTGTTGTCGTCATATAAGCGATCTCAGAAATATGAAAAAAGCTAACAGAATTATTATTTACAATACAGGTAGAGAAAATCTGCCCTTTTAATTAACATAATCTCAAAGAATGTACTGATTTCAAAATTCATACAATGCTTTCAAAGATTTTCCAGTGTTTTTTTTAAGTATGAATGACACTTTTTTTAAGTAATAAAATAAGTCAACAAATAATTTATTCATCATTATTTATAGTCCGGTTGCCAAACCCCCGATTTTTGGAGAACCTTGCAATGCGGTCCATACAAAGTTTTTTTGTTGTTTCTATATCTCTGAGGTGTGCTCTTTCAGAATCTGAATGATGCCACTCTGTCATCCTTGGGCAATTCGCACAATATGCAAATTAAGGTGGCCATTACTGAAAATCCAGTTTTCGTCAATATCTCAGTAACTACTCATGGTATCAGAATCATTTTGGTGTCTATCCCCATCTTTTGAGGGATAACGAATTAAATCAAGCCATTTCAGTAAAGATAGAACCACTATTTTTTGCTAAATATGCAAATTTGGGCCGCGCAATATGCAAATTAGGGCGGCCATTACTGAAAATCTGTTTTTCGTCAATATCTCAGTAACTACTCATGGTATCAGAATAATTTTGGTGTCTATCCCCATGTTTTGAGGGATAACGAATTAAATTAAGCCATTTCAGTAAAAATAGAACCATTATTTTTGCTACATATGCAAATTTGGGCCTTGTCTGTTATTGACGCACCTGGCTGCCAGCAAGGAGGGTTCCTAATTCCGACCCATGTTCCATGCAAACGCACATGCCTAAGTGGTATAGTTTATCTGACCCAAAACCTGTTCAATATTGGAAGACAATTCTAGTTTACTTAAGTCTAGATGGCAGACGTCTTCTAGCATGAAACGCCGCTTGCGTATGATTGTAGACACTGGCTGTTGGTTAGCTCTGGCTCATATATCTGTGTTGGGTATGAAGTCCTGTCGTCTGAT
>NW_017804132.1:519861-529561 GCF_001625305.1 Branchiostoma belcheri
GGACGGGTCCCTAACAGAAACCGGTCGTCAAGGGGACCAAAATTTTGTGAATTTTTCATAGAAGCCGCCTCAGCGCCTCGACAGGGAGCCGTAAAGGAAAATTCAATTGTGACCCTGACAGCCGGCGCACGCTCGGCTTCATGACGCCGGCCGGCGTCTACACCGAGAACATGCCGAGCAGGACCCGTTTCACATGTGACTCCAGCTGAACTACTGATCCGTTATTCCAGTCCTCCAGCACTTCTCTGTGATCGCCGTTGAATGCCAGCTTTATTCCAGGGAAGGCGTACTAGGGAAGATGGTTATGGTTCTATTAAAGCGTTTGCGATGTACGGCGATCAGAAAAGCATCCATCTCACAACACAGTCACCCTCGGCTTTCAGCATCTCTGAAGTGATGCAATTCATGCCTGGTGACTGACTTCAGCTTCAGAGATGTCCTCGATCTCAACAGGTAATGGGTGTAGGTGTTCATCAAAGACTTATGCTACTGAGGTATGGCTTGAGCGGTTTAAGACTTTTTGAAAAGTATTCTGCCTACCTGACAAGCTTGTCCTCCCCCTAAGACAGTGGTAGGGTCCCATCCTTCGCCTTAATTAGGACTGTGCACTTTTTGAGCGGCCGCCGGTAATCTTTTTTGGAGATCTGTTAAGCTTTGGTCCCAATTGTAAAAAAAAAAGTCCCTGGCGGGTAGTTCCCTGGCTGTTTTTGACACTTTCAGGCGTGGGACACCCCGCGGCTACCGGGCTATTTTTTTGGCCTGTCCGGGAATCAAGAAGAATTCAACTTTGACTTAAATTCTACACGGGTCACGCTGACATAAAATTCAGGACGTCAAGTTAGCGCTTTATTCTGCCTGTACACAGACGCTGGTAAGGCACAGGTGTGGGCTTATGAAGGGTCTAATATTTTTTGAACAGATTGTATCATTTATTAACATTCCTATCAGTGTTCAGAGGTACAGGCGCCCATGCTATATACTGGTTAGTTTTTGCATAATTTGCATTAAATTTTGGTGTGATCAATACTGGGATGGTTTATTCTAAATATCTAGCCTTCAAAACATGTGTATAGTACAAATGTATGTGTATTGTATCAAAATTATTGTTGATACCATGAGATTTATTGACGAAAAACAGATTTTCAGTCATGGCGGCCTAAATTTGCAAATTAAGCACAAAAATATCTATTTGATCTCCACTGAAATGTCCTATCCTCAATAGTTATTCCAAAAAACATGGGGAAAGACACCAAAGATATTATAATATCATATGTAGTTATTGAGATATTGACGGAAAACAGATTTTCCTTGATTTGCCTATTGTGCGGCTTTAATTTGCATATTCAGCACAAAAAAACTGGTTTGATCTTTACTGAAATGGCTTAATTCCATTCGTTATCCCTCAAAACATGGGGATAGACACCAAAATTATTCTGATACCATGAGTAGTTACTGAGATATTGACGAAAAACAGATTTTCAGTAATGGCCGCCCTAATTTGCATATTGCGCGGCCCAAATTTGCATATTTAGCAAAAAATAGTGGTTCTATCTTTACTGAAATGGCTTGATTTAATTCGTTATCCCTCAAAAGATGGGGATAGACACCAAAATTATTCTGATACCATGAGTAGTTACTGAGATATTGACGAAAACTGGATTTTCAGTAATGGCCACCTTAATTTGCATATTGTGCGAATTGCCCAAGGATGACAGAGTGGCATCATTCAGATTCTGAAAGAGCACACCTCAGAGATATAGAAACAACAAAAAAACTTTGTATGGACCGCATTGCACGCTTATCGGTCTCTGCCACCAGACTATTAGTAGGTTTACGGATTACGGATACATGGAAGCTGATGCCAAGCTTTGTAGGACCTGTACCCGAAAAAAAAAAACAATAGTGTACTGGTACCTTTGTGCACATACACAACTAAGACTGACCTGTATTTTGTTTAGGATGATGCGCAGTAGACGTATTTCTTGGTTCACACCGCGCAGGGCATAGATGTGTTCCTTTTCTAGCGCACCGTATCTGGTAAAAACACAGAAATCAGATTTATCAGGTCTTCTTGTTAAAAAAGGTAGGTACAACCAGACTCCCGTAAACGAAAGACAGTGCACAGTATGTAATAAACAACGCATCGAAGATGAAATGCACTTCTTAGTAGAATGTAGCCTATATGATGAGGAGCGTGCACTGTTTTTCAACAAAATACATATTAACTTATGGTGTAGAAATAAAGCGATAGATGCCATATTTAACTACTTAATGTCATGTAACAATCAACTCATTATAGAAGAACTCTGCCACTTCATATACACATGTTTCAAAAAGCGAGATGAATCTCTGCGGACTGGGTAGGATAGATAGAATAATGGGTATTAGATAACAGTCTTGATAGTATTGTTGTAGAATGTAGTACCTATTAGATATAGATACATATATACATATATCTTTGTAATGCATTTAGCCCTATGGGCAAGAACATGCAATAAAGATCATTGTCATTGTCATTGTCATTGTTAAAAGACGCCACGACAATAATATATACATAATATATTCAAAGCTTCCCTGCTACATTACATGTAGCGCCGTTTTAGATTGATTTGATATGGGGAATGTTTTAACAAGTCCTGAAGATCCTAAGAAAAGATGTCAATGTTACTAGGTTAAGGTTAATATAATAATGCGCCCTTTTCCACACACAGGCACAAAGCCTTGGAAAACACAAAAAGAGGTATAGTTATGCATTAGACCATCTCCCTCATGATCAAAATGGAAAAGAATGACAAAAATGAAACTGTTTACAGAAACGCAGTTACTCTCCCATACTTACCACAGCATACAATAGCTTCCTTGCAGACGTTAGGGGTGCGGTCGGCGTTTTTATTTGGGGGAGGGGGGCGCTTATTTGTAACTTGCACGATTTTCTGATCAAATGGCACATGCCAGAAGGTTAAGTATACAACAGATAACAAGTTTGTGACGTTAGTTTCGTACCTGTTATTTAATCGCGCGTTCTCATTGTTGTTCAGTCTGTAGGCCTTCTGAACCCGCAGTGACGTCAGCCAGTTCCCCCGTCCCCGGCTCGCTGTGCCTGTCATGACTCCGTGGTTATAGGTCTGAGGGAGAAGAAGAATGAAATCATTCAAAAAAACGTGATCTCGATATCGATACACAGGCACCGAAAAATACGTTACGTATCAAAAAGATATTCGGGGATTCAATTTGTACCAGTGACTAAAGTTATATTAAAGTTTCTAGTATGTGCCCCCGTTTCTTCACTCAAACAAAAAGTTCGGAATGATAAATTTGATTCATCGTTTGTCCGTTTACCTTCTCCTTACTTTTAATAATTTTATAATATATGGTGGCATCGGAAATTTCACTTATTAATGATACTGGATTTGCCATAATTCTACATTTAAATGCTAAATACTAGAACTGACTGCGAGAGTGAGTTACAGAACAAAAGTACTAAAGTTTGCCTGACAACAAAGTGCTAGAATAGTGACTTAAGTTCACAGGGGAATCCCGGCACTTACTATGGTGCTGTGCGCAAAAGCATGATCACCACAAATGAGATATAATTTTGAAGAAAATACAAGCGTTTTCAATGGTGTAATGCATGATTCGATCTTTAAAAAAACAACTGGCATTTGGTGAAAAGAGAGCTCGGGACTTATTCTTTCGTGATCTTCTCATATATAAGTGGCCTGGGTGCTCAACTCATTAAAACACGATCATAACAAACAGAACACCAGTGTTAAGAGCAAGAAACAGTCTTTCAAATCATATGTAATACAGTAAAGCTAATAAAGTATTCTCGGAGATATTATTGCTTAAAACGGGTTTCCTACCTTTTTGTGTTGAGTTTATGTGTGGTCAAGTTTTGTCAACAAAAAGGACGCGATAGAACTATAAACTATGTTGTTTATAGAAAACATCAGTTCCCAGTTTTAAACCCCAAAACCGGTCATACATATTAATTTTAGCAAAATAGATAAGCTTTTTTGTCACAATTTTCATACAGCTATGTACACGAAGAAATATTTGAGCCTTGTTTCTGGGTGGTTTGTTATAAGTATAGTAAATATATTTGATGTTTCTTAAACACACGGTCAAGAGCAGTTATGTTCATCAAAACATGTCACTCCAATTCATGATAGAAAAGTTTACAAGCTGTCGGAACGGCATTGTCAAACACATTTACTACAAAGAATGTATCAGTATTAAAAATGCCAAATGAGACAGAGAAATATGTCAATCGGGACAGAAAAAAAATGCCAAATGGGACAATGATGAGAAATGTAAGTACATTGCGGACCCACGGTACAAACTACAAAGCATTGTAGTTGGAAATGTAGTAGAAAAATGCCAGTTAGAAAAATGTCAAATGGACAGAAAAAATGCCGAATGGGACAGAAGAAAATTCCACTTGGGACAGAAGAAAATGCCAAATTGGAAAAATGCCAAACGGGACGAAATACTATAAACCTTTCACAACTGTAACATTTTAATCAATGGTGCAGCAGCAGAAAAGTAGATAGAATATCAGTCTATTAAAAAATGAAAGTTTGTGTCAGTTTACATACCACAATTTTAGTCATATTTGTATCTAACAACTCCAGTACGTTGTGTTAGAATCAAACTCTATCTTCTCCAACTCAACAATTATTTTTACTTGTTTGACTTACCATAACTATCAAATTAATGACTCCGTCTTCATCTGACCAGCTGTTGGTAGGATAACAGTCTTAATTGTTCCACAAATCAGGAAAACTTTTATGACATAGTTACTAAGTCTAGCGATGACTACACCCCTCCCCCTACATGTTAGGAAAAGTTCAGAGGATATGTACATGTATACTTACTTTGTTTACTGTAGGGCACAGCGGGTTACAACAACGATATAACAATTCTCAGTTGGTTGCTATTTTCGTCCGCGCTTGGAGAAGTCGCTCTACGTCTGTTGGAAGTCATAGTTTACTCCAAATGGCGTTTTGTCCTTAACGAATTTTCAACTGCGTAGTCAAGAAGTGTCTTCTTTCTCCCTTATACAAGGCAGATATTATAAAGAGGTCTCGCTGTAAAGTGGTTGCTAGCGGTAATATAACCCTGTTTGGTCACACTAGATTGTTTACATGGTCCTTTTTCGTTACGCTATGAAAATGAAAAGGGAAAGATAAATTGCCTTTAGTGACGGCACTACGCTTAGTATCGTAACGGTTCATTCGGTCAAAAAAGTACAGGAAACAAGGGGCTTTTGACTTTTTCACCAACGGGGAGGGTTAGCTTTCTTACCGGTGAAGAAATTGAGGTTGTGTGCTTGGTTGCTAAGGCTTTTAGGTGGATATCTCTCGCTCAAAATGATACAATGCTCAGCCACTAGTGCCTTGTTGGAAACGTTTGCCTTGTAACAAAAGATTCCGGTATAGTCACTGTCGGTGAGACATTGAAACTGTTCCGTAAAAGGGAAGCGGAATCCAAGCCGAGTCTTTTTGTGCTGAGGGCGTAATGGTGACTTAAAACAACATGGCGGACCAAAGTGAGCATCTCTGAGGGGGTCGATTTTGTTTCAATCTAGTATCGGACGCTGCGATTGGATAACCATTAGGTATGACCTTTACACATTTAATAAATCTCAACATGTGATAATTCAAAATTTTGAAAACCATAACCTTTTTAGACGTATTATAGTATTTAATCATCATTTTTGCAGCATTTTCATTCCCAGAACGACGAACTTGTCTACCGCATCCTTTGACGTCATTGGCGGGCACATCGTTTTCAGTGACGTGTTTCAACCAATGGGAGTCGCCCATACAGACGACCTTTGACATGAGAGGAAATGCAGCATGGACTCACCACACGTACAATGACGTAAGACAGAGGGTATATTACATAACACACCTATCACGTGCACGCGGCGTGTCCAGAGTAAGACTAAAGGTCGGTGACCCTTTTAGTGCGTTTCACGTCTCATTTCGACCTGCAGGCTGAATCGTACTCTCCAAGCAGAGGTTGTGGGGAATGATCGTTACCTTTTTATATATGGCCGGGTTTTTTTTGTCCTGATCCCCACCAACCACCCGTCGGTGGCTGCGGACCTTCTCTGGCTAATGGATACTGCCTGGCCAATTTGATACTGTCTTTTTGCCACCGAAAGGGATCTGCTTGGAGATTAGCTGAATCGAGCGTCCTTGGAGCGGAGGCAAACCATATAACCCTGCAAGTCAGCTAACTATTGCAAGGTGGCGCTATTTGCGATCTTTGCCGCCACGTTCACGAACACACGCAGGTCTCTAACTGTTAACCAAACAAAAGCAGGATGTGTTTTTTAAAAGGCAGTGAAGTTGGATTTTCGAAGTCAATTTTTTGTTATTTGTAATGCAGTAAGTTGAAACAATGACACAAAGACTGAAAAAGAACACAGAATTAGGAAACAGAGGAAAGAGATTTTTCTTTAATTTGTAGATTTATATGACTTTGCAAAAATCACACATGAGAAACAACGTTTAAACTTTCTTTGAATTCATACAAAAGTAGTTACGATACATATGCAATAGTAATTACAATATCCATCATAATCAATGGAAAATATTACTGAAAACCACTGTTTTAATATAAAACATTTTACGTCCGTGTCGTCTTAACATCGTTATTATATGAATTCTGTATTGCACTATCATTTCTTTTAATGATATGATAAATCATGTGGTTTAATGGACTTCGTGGTTTCCTACCGAAGCCAATCATATTTCATACACATGATGGAAAAGTAGCGTGCTGTCGATTTTTCAGTAAACATATCAATATTCAGCAAAATATTCCGAGAAGTTTGTCTAAAAACGATTGAGCCAAATATGAGGTTTTCGAAAGGAGTATCTTTAAAAAAATAGACCTGGACCGATGTCTTAGCCCTGCCCAATCTCTATCATAAAGTAGAAATGCAGAATTAAAATGCCGATCTCTCATTGGTTACACTGATAGTTGCCTTTCTCTTATTGATTTAACTCTTAATTGTGATTGGCATGGACAAAATTACTACATGCAGCACGATATCAGAACGCACTGCGCCTGCGTGAAACCCGTAATGTATTAACAATTGTGCATACATGTAGCATATCGGCAAACGTATTCGCGTATGTAAGGATGACAGTCTTTCGAGTTTTCAAATGTTGTGGCGGAAAAATGTATTCTTCAACGGGCAAAATTCTATCTGCAACATTGACCCAAAATATCCAATTAACGAAAGCAATTAATGAAAAAAACACGGGTTTCACGCATGCGTAGATCGTTCTGCCTACGTGCAATATTACAAGCAGCACGTCGGCAGAACGTACTGCGCCTGCGCAGAACCCTGTATTTTCACGATTTTCTGTGGATTTTTGGTAAACGTTGCATCAGAATTTTGGCTGTTGCAAAGGGTATCTTTTCCTACATAACATTTGGCAACTACAGACGGGATGTTAACCTTATATGCGCTAGTACGATCTTATATCAGACGTTCTGTCGAAGTGTTATGCACAATACATTACGGGTTTCGCGCAGGTGCAGTGCGTTCTGCCGACGTGCAATTACAAGCTAGGTTCATGCCGCAAAGGCTGTTGGGAAGGTGTTAGTCTTGGATGCCCAGGTCCGTCTTGAGAACACGCATGCGCGAGTAGATCTCGTCCCAGTCCAGGTAGCCGCCCTGGAGATGGCGGGAGCCGCCGGTCTGGCTGAAGGCGAGGCGGCCGTGAAGGGTGCGGGTGTTGTTGAAGGCGATCATCTCACCTAAACAGACAACACAATCAATCAATCAATCAATCAATCAATCGATCGATCAATCGATCAATCAATAAATTAATCAATCAACTTTATTGCTCAACAACTGTAGCTGGTACAATGTATGGCAAAGAAACAAAAATGGTACATACACAAAACTAATACTAAAATATGATTCTAACGAGGTAGTCTATTGTGTTTTCTTAGGAAGAGTATAATAACATTCTGTAATTCAGGGGATATATCAGCTATTTACAATATGGTGTCGCTTTTGTAGAGATTCAAATATGAATTTTCCAACGTACACTGAGTGGGACATGAAAGGAGCATATTAAAGACACATGATTGGTCATTAGAGATAATCTAATCTAAAAACAAGAAATCGGTAATCTCCCAGACTAGTTCTTGGTTTACCCTGGTCTGAGAATGCAGAGAATAATTGTTATGTGCGGTCCTTCCTCTGTGTATGTGTGCATGCCATGTGTGCGTCAGTGTGTGTGTGTGTGTCTGTGTGTGTTTGTTTGGTTTAACAAAATAAAATACAGTTAAAGAAATTTATTTCCTGACCTGCTGCCATTTTGTGCCGTACACAGTTCTTGGGCAGGTACAGGATGGTGTTGTAGGCCTTCAGCGCGTCATAGAGAGACTGGACCTGGTCCGCAGGAAGATCCAAGATGGAGTCACGAATCTGGTCGTTATAATTGATGGCCTGAACATTACCCTGGTCGTCTAGGCTGGATAAATGTCAACAGAAAGTCATTAACCAACTAAGGTTTAGGAACAGTAACTATCATCTAGATGGGAGTTCTATATGACACTAATGGCTTCCCACCTGCAGCAATGCTGTTAAACAAGGCGGTGAAAATTTTTTTAAGGCACTAACGACTTCGCCCCTACGGCGTCGCCAAAATATGAGTATCAGTCGCCAACTTGGTGTTTAGCAAGACTTTTTCACAAGAACTGTTTATCGTCTGCTGTGTTTTCAAAAAACATAACTGGTATATAAGTAGCCATTTACATGATTATAATACGTCTTTTCCTAAGATAGAACCTTAATTTGGTATCAACTGGGCTAAAGAGCCATTTGCAAAAGTACGTAGCTGTCGCATGTGCTAGTATTGTCTGCCTCCAGCTCATAAAACATGTGCCATATTGGAAGCCATTTTACCTGATTATGGTGTGTTTTTCTCTGAGAAAGAACCTGTGGTAGTCCATGCCTTCGTCCTGGAAGTTGACCTTGAGCGTAGTGAGAAGTCTGAAGGCCTCTGGGTTCTCTTGCTTCAGTTGGTAAGCGACATTGAAGCCGTCCACAAGGTGGTTGTCGCCCCCCTCCCCCTTACATTGCTCGATGCAGTGGAGCATTTGAACCTACAGATAGCAAACCCTTGTTATTAAATAAAGAAAACACCATGTTCAGAATACCATATAGAAAAAACAGAAGGGCTTCTGCAGTACCAAAGAAAGGCACAAGTAGGGACGAAATCTAGTCATTTCTTTGATATAACAAGAACTAACCTCATACAAAATTTCAAGAGAATCCATCCATAGATTATGAGGTTTATATTGCTAAAACATATATATTTAAGCAAAATAAAGTGCTGAAAACATTATCTTCTTGGTAAAGGTAAAAACGGTAAAGGCTTGTATTGCCTGTCATTAAAAGCCTGCAAACATTGGCGGTTATCTAGAAAGAAAGATGTTACACATTTTAACAGGTTTTGAAGCTCTTTAAAAAAATGAAATCATTCCGTTAAGAATGCATACATTGGGATTGGTCATGTTTCTTGTAAAAGCAACGTGATACTGGAAGAAATGTTTATATCCTTTGCCGTTACCAAAAACTGTCAAAAGGTAAAAAAAAGAGACGTACCCCTGGAGTGTAGTTGTACTGCGGAAGGTCCGTGTGAAGTCCCAGTTTAACACTGGT
>NW_017804132.1:529793-547098 GCF_001625305.1 Branchiostoma belcheri
ACCATCTCTATTGTCCAAATACACATTTAGGAATGAAGGGGATTAATTATATAACGTGATTACATCACTTCCTGAATTTCTCCACATACCACCCCGTTACTCCCAACCACCCTGGATAATTTTAGGCTTGACCTTGATATCAACTATACAATCATCTGTCAAAATCACCTCCCATCCACTATGCAACCGAAGCAATTATGATAGACAATCCAAAGGAAAACAAGACTGGCAATGAAAACATACATTGCCATGGCGACGGTGGTTGCTGTTAGGGTTATTGTTTGCATGACACTGCCATCATTTCATGATTTTGAGGAAGACTTGGTACCTATCTAGAGAGATACAGTGTACTCCTCCCCTGAGTGTACAGTGAACGAGCCCCGGGGTCACAGAAAGTAGGGCCATCTGGGGCAGACAGGTCTTCTCAAGGGTTCCAGAAATGTGGGCGTAGATGTGGGTCAGAGAAATGCCTGTGGACATTCCGCATGCCTGTGGACAAAATGCCTGTACCATTCCTAGAATTCTTGCAAATTGCACACAATACTGTACCATTAGGCTCCTCCCTGAGACGTCGCCAAGAATGCCACCGAAAACAATACCCTGAATCAATAATCAAACGGAGAACACTTACCCGTAGTTTGTAAGTTTGAGAAACGCCACCCGATTGGCCAGTCTGTCCAGCTGCCCGACGTCACAGGGGACGTTCTGCACCAGAACGAGGCCGACAGAGTCCAGGAGAAACAGGAAGTCGTACAGGGCGCGGTCGTCTGTCAGTAAGGCGGGGAAATCTGCTGTGGGCAGATCATCTGCAAGTTCCGCTCCCCAGAGCCTGGTCTGTGGGAAAACAACAATAAAACAATCAGTGCTACTTCCTCATAAACTTCTCAAACCCTGCACTTTTGCAACTTGTATTTTTTTTTCTTGTTGTAAGAAAGGTTGACCTATGTAAAATCAGTTATCAATCTTTTATCACGATTTTAAGAAGAAATATATCCGAAAATCTTCATGTTGTCTGATCAGCGTTTATAACATTATTTAAAACGGCAAAAAGGGATGAATTTACGACCTATTTTATTAAGGTTTCAAAATACATTGTAAGAGCCAATAATTTTCAGCCTAGAATCCAGTCTTGTTAGTTGTAGTCCGCTGTAAGACTGGATTCCAGGCTACACCAATATACTAATACTAAATTTTACTAAATTCTGAATAACAATTTTGAATTAAGACCTTTGATTTAACCTTTACGCCAAAAAGCAGTTACTCAAGCAACTGGATATGATTTTGAAAACGTCATAACGTCAAAATCATTTCCAGTTGCTTGAGTAACTGCTTTTTGGCGTATCGTATTACCTGGATGTCTAACCTTCACCGACGTATCAACCGTTACACTATGGGGGTGACAAGTCTTTCAGTGAATACTGACCTTTCTCTGCCAGTCCCCCGCTCGCTTCTCCAGTGCCGGAGTGGAGAAGCACCGTGCCTTGAGCCAGGGCCAGTCGTACTGACTCTGGTGTCCATCCGGCCAATCAACGGTCAGCAAGCTGCCTGCTGCTACAAGGGGGAGGGGGGCATATATTGACTTGTGACAACCCCTACATGCTATACATAGGGATATATATTAAAGACTGTATGGATATTAGAAACTCCTTCAACGATTGTATAAGTTGATACCTATCTCATACTGCCACCCGCTTTTGTATTAGATTAGCCTTATGAAAATGTAGTTGACATGTACTTGATTATGTTAGTAGATGCCATACTTTGTACACTGTACAATTGTTGCGCAATAAAGTTATCTATCTATAATGTTACATTTCAGTACTGCCCTCCGGACTGGACCGTTTTTTCCACCAACCCACATCTTACGCTTTTGTTTAAAGGCACCCAAAGCGATTTCATAGAGAGTAAAACTGGATTTTCTGGTCATTACTTTAATGAAGAAAGTTATATCATGGAGGTAGAAAAAGAGATGGTTATATCAACCCTATCTGGTGTATACAGATCTCTGTGGCGCAAAAATATGATGTCGCTGACGAAAAGCGGTTGCTTGTTTTGTTTGTAGGTGGGTTCTAGCTATTATATGGTACCGAAAATAAAGGGCCTCCTCCTGTAGCTTGTGTTTGGGCTATTTCGAAAACAAGATGATGGTGAACATGTGCAAAGAAACGGTAGTCAACGTAAATGTCTGACAGATTTCATAATCAATAATATTTTGGTTTTGCCACCGTGAAATTGCATTGGGTGCCTTGAAACAAGATTCCCATTATTGATGCTTTACAATATAAGACATTAGACATACATGCGTACATAAAACGCTATATATTTTACGGAGGTATGAGATCTACGAACTCTTGTTTCACAACTGCTATCCCATTTCAGTTGGTTTATATTAACCTATACTGTTTAACACCTGATAGTGAATGGAATTTTCCATCATGGATATCAAAGGTCATTTGCTTACAGGTGCTTTGTACAACATGACGTTATGTGTGCACGGCGCACGTGATATGTGACAACTATGTAAGTATTGCCTTATTGTTGGTTGTAAATCGGGTTATTTACATACTCCAAAAATTGATAAGAACACTTGTGATTCTTTGGAAGGGGGGAGGAGTTCGCACACGATAATTTACATTCATGTCTTAAAGAGGGGTCTACTTTATAGTTTCTAAACAACGGTGCTAACATGTGAGATACTTACTGAAAAAAAATCAACTTTCTTTAAACATTACACAAATAAAATATTTTACAAGCCGACATTTTGGTGACCGCCTGTCACCTTTCTTACGGCAGTTATGATTTCGAGCTAGGTTTCGCAGCTAGAGTGTAAAGGGGCAATGTATGACATTTGAAAAATCCTCGTGCGATTGTAATTCAATTCAGTTGGTCTACATGTTTGTTCAATTATCTCACATTTCTGACATTTATGGTTGGTGCTAAAACAGCCCACGCGATCGCGAGGCGCACACAGTTTGTGGTGTCACCACAAAATACCGGCTATGTTTCAAACTTTTAAATCCCTCGTAACTCGTCATATTTTGGCACCTATTCTTCCTGATTGGTACCTATTTGCAATGGAGTAGGCTTAATTTACTTTGTAGTGAAAAAAAAAACGCTTTATGTATCGTCCTAATGTTACATAATGCAGCTTTGAGAAACTATTAACAAATGTATAATTAATCATCAAAAATTCTAGTGCCCATATTTACCCTGAACTTCAGCCCTGACAGGGGAAAGTCTGACGTCCAAGTCTGCCATCAGGACAAGTCTTGCGCGAGAATCTGGGTTAAAGCACTGCTGGCACTGGGGATAAACAAAATCAAGAAACAAACAAAAAATAAATAACAGTAAAACTTTGAACTTTATTCCAACACACTATTTACAGGGATCAAATTTTCAGCGTAATGACCAATCACTTCAAAACGTGATTTCGCGAGAGTTACGGTTTACAAACACGTGACCTTATTCACACGAGACTTTACTGATACGTGACGTAAGCAATTGATCAAAAGTGCCAGGGAGTGGTCGCTGAAAATTTGATCCCTGTAAATAGTGTGTTGGAATAAAGTTTAACGTTTTACTATGATTACTACCAACACAGATGAACTTTCATGATAATCAAAAAAATAGATAACAGTAAAACTTTGAACTTTATTCCAACACGCAGTTTACAGAGAAATCAAATTTTCAGCGACCACTGTCGCTTTCATCAGGATAATTAATGACCAATCACTTCACAACGTGATCTCGCGAGAGTTACAGATCTCGCCTGATGAAGGCGACAGTGGTTACTGAAAATTTGATCTCTTTGTAAACTGTGTGTTGGAATAAAGTTAAACGTTTTACTATGATTACTACCAATACAGATGAACTTTAATGATAAAAAATAAATAACAATAACCATAAATCGGTAAGCCATTGCCGCATACTTCTTGAATCACATTTTCAGCGATCTATATCATATAAAGATATTAAAAAGTAACTCAGTTTTAATTGTTTTCATACGTTGTGAACATTTGTATTATATAACATTTTACATTTACTCCGATCTTGTAATGCAGGCTATGTAAAATCACACATAGCTGAATATTGCCAAGGTAATGTAATAAACATCAGAGATAATATAATTAGCAACAAGAAATCGATAATCTTACAGAGTAGTTCTAGGTTTATCCTGGTCTGAGAATGGAGAGAATAATATTTATGTACGGCTACAATTACTTTCAAAAGCAATTTTGCTGCTAAATAAAAAAAAAAAACTTCACAATTCGTGAAAGCCAGTGAGTTCGTATTGGGGTCAATGTGCTGAAATAAGCCAATAGCAGGTGTTGACACAGTGTCTATTACCCTAACTAGGTCACCTGGATTTCGGACCACAATACGATTAGAACGTTAACCCATTTAAACATCGCGAAATACTTTTTTTTCAGAAGAATAAAAGAAACAGACTGTACGCGTACGTACGTGTACGGCCTTTGTCGTATATAGGACGTCGCATGTCATAGAATCGTATAGTAGGCTGCCTCAGAACCATCTGCAGACAAGAATTTCGGACATTTTTCTTCCGACCATGACGGCTGACCTATGTATGACACATGTTCAATTGTGCCAAGAACGCCTCCCCCCCTCATGTTTGCGACCGTAAGACAACCAGAACGATTAAAATATACAGATACAGCAGTAGAAACACATACACACACAGATATGCTATAAGGATATACAAAAAAGATATATATTGGCTTACCTGACAATTATCCCTCAGCCAGACATAGGGAAACCTGCTCACCCCACCGTCAGACCACTCCACTTCCACCACCCTACCAGCTCCGTTCAGACTGACTCTCTCCATACTCACACCTTCCTCGGACTTTCTGCTCTCTGTTAAACCAGAAAATCTCCTGGTAGACACTCCTTGTGCAAGTTGTAGAGGGTACACGGCTTGAGGAAGCTTGCTAGCCTGCTGTAGTTGGGGTGTAGCTGTACCCAGACGCGATATTCTCGACTTTGGTCCGTCTGAAGCTACCTTTAGACATTGCCCTGGTAGAAATGAGATAAAACGTGGACGTTGGCAGGACAACGGTCGCTGTACGGACCGCCATAGCGCCAGAGGTATCGCCATGTTTGATTTATTTTCTATACCGGTAGAACCACTAGCTGGGTCGCGGGGTCGCGTGAGACAATGTGTTTACTGAATGTCATCTCAGTGCAGCGTAACGAGGGCGTTCTATTGTAGAAGTCCTTGGTAGTACCAAGGACATTATACTATCTACAAAGGTGGCACCATGCCAACTTTGACCTTTTACCTTTGCCATGTTTTCAGAGGCGTTCGTGTGTACCGTATTAACTTTGTGGTAGGGGCATAGTAGCTCTACCTCCCCCCCCGCCCAGTACAACAGGCTGCGGTAGGAGTGTTACACTAATAGTTTGGCATGCGCCGGGAGTTAATTTGCCGCGATATTCGTGGTGGGCCTAATCAAACTCCTGCCTCAAAAAATCTACCGGGAACCTAGCTCAGGCGTTCATGTACGAGGGTCTGCATGTGGGAGTTGTGATTACGAATTACGCAAAATTTTCGCCGCCGATTACGAAGTACGTTAAAGTCTCAGAGCTGATTACAATTTAACGCTTTGCAGCTAATGTCCTATAACGAATTACGTTGATTTTGGGAAGGCTGCCTACGAATTACGAAGTCTAAAAAGGCCTGATTACGGCTTACGAAAAAGGGCATGCAGACCCTCATGTACTGGTCCCTCTCCGGAAACGCGCCTCAGCGAAGGCACAAAAAAAATGGTTTCTTCCGAGACCGAATGTTTTTCTGTCCATTGACATTCGTGTATACGTGTGCAGAAATATCGATCGTTCTGATTTGACGTTTTAATGGGGTTAATGAAAATGAAGAGGGAACAGATCACCCCTGACATTTACATGAATAGAGGCTGACAGCTTTTATTCTTCACTGCGTACAGAGGGGTGATACATTACTGCATTGCGTTCGTCCAATAGAATCGTATTAGGCGTTTCTTGGCAAAATCTATAGGTTCTGGGTTCAAATCCCTAACAAGCTTCAAATGTTGCGCTCTTAAAAAAAGGCACCTTACATCTACTTTCTCACTTGATTCAGGTTTAACTAGTACCTACCTTCGGTTAGGGACACTCTTTCAGAAAGGACAAAAAACCGGAGGTCCATATGTTTAATACGAAGCACAATCTCGAGCACGTTAAAGATCCAATTACAATTATACAACCCGAAGTGAGTGGTTCAAACCTTACACTGTACTTACTGCTGGTTAACTGGTCATAAGAAACAGAACAACAAACAAACAAAACGTATTCTGTTTTAACCACTCAGATATGCGTATCAAGTATATATGCACGTATAACCTGTGCAAAAGAATCTTTTAGATATCTAACCAGGGTTCTAGCTAGCCTGGATTTTTTCCCTCAACCCACATATCGTATACGGCCATAAAGTATAGCGGTGGTCTGATAAGACACATTTTCTGATATTATCGAGTTTTTATGAGACTTTTGTTAAATATACATAAAAACTGACCATAGCTAAATAAAAATCAACACGCATATTTCTTTTTAATATCGAGTACAGCAATTATGGCTGTTTTCATTAATTAGACCACCGCTATACTTTATGACCGTATACGATATATGAGTATACTCTTGACCATATTCTCCACGGTAAATCATTTTAGAACAAAATTAGATAACAATACGTATGACATATAACAATAGTATAATTTGCTTTGGTCCTGCTAAATAGCTGATGACACTTTATGAATTTATCACCTCTTGGCGTGTTACTTTTGCATTTATTATTCATAACCTGTCGCTAGGAGGAGCAAATTTCTGTCACAGCTCATCAACACAACTGTGTTTCTGTCACAATCTTGTTTCTAAGACAGAAGACAGACGAGAAAGCCCTAGGAGCTACTCTGTGATTTTTTCTTGTGTAAATAGTTAGCTAAACGTTGCGAGAATCAGGAACTTGTTTTAAGTTTTAAAAACTCGGTTTTGTGGTTGGTAATCCAAGTTGAAAGCTTGCTACGTTGTAGCCAGGAGTTCCTTCTGGTTTGATCTTTAGGAAAATCCGACAGACGGCACTATGAGGAGTTCAAATCCCGCGTGAGATGTTACAACGATTCTGAACAGGATTTTGTGGGTGAATTTCCACGGATTTGAAGTTTTTAACTAAGACTTGTACTGTTATACATCAAGACGGTGCAGAGGATCTTTAACATGAAGAAACGTCAGGCGCTGCCGTTGAACATCATCGAAGTGTTCGAATTCCCGGAAACCTCGTCCGTCGACCCCCCTCCCACCAAGGCGCTCGCCATCAACACATGGGCTGGGAACAAGATGGCATGGAGCTCGTTCTCAACCAGAGGCCAGCATCTCACCAAAGGTGAGAGGAACCTGATCGAGGGACAGTGTAGGAACATGGACCCGAAAATACTAAAAGGTTTAGGGGAACAGAAGTATTCCGCGCGCCGCTTGCCGCTGGAGGTACGCCGTAAAAACCCGGACAGCCATCACCGCACGCTGTCACGATCTCCCCGGTCTCCACTGGAAGAGCATCCCGTGGAAAACGGGCTGGTCGTCCCGAAGACTCCCGAACTGTGGTCGAGGATGGCGACGGCTCGTACCGAAGTGTCCCCTCGGTCGTCTTCGGCGGGGAGTTCGTGGGACTGGGACTGCGAGAGCCCGACGCCGGTTCCAAGTGGACGGTTTTCCGCCATGCTGATCCCCGCAGACTACACCTCGAGAAAAAACCGTCCCAAGTCCGTCCACACTCCGTTGTGCCCGTGTGTGAAGTGTAGACAGGAACGGAACCCGTCTCAAGCCTCTGCCTACTCGGCTGTGTCGGATATAGGCTCGGCGTTCGAGGAAAGTTTGTCCGATGAACCTATCGGTAATGTACCGGGAGTTAACGTGGTACCAAAAATCAACGTAGCGCCGGCAGGAACACAACAAAACAACGACAACACGGACACAAAGGACTAGTCTGGTGACGATTTTTAAATGTAAGGACATAGTAACATACGTCATACAATCTTCGTACCATAACAAAAAAAATATTCAAAATGTTATGTTGTTCGTTAAACATCTATCGTCAATTATAGGCTATAATAAATCGTTGGTAACAATTTTGGATAGGTTAAATGATAGTGAATATAGTGATGTATGGTGAATGATTATTTATTATTATTTATTACATTTGTGAGAGGGTTGACATACATGTAACATGTAACTATGACCTTTGCAAGATGTCAACAGTGGGACCATTTAAAGGAGGAGTTAAACTGATGATACTTACGACGAAAAGTTCAGCTCAGAGAAGCTGTGAGACCAGACTGTAAGGTTTGAACCACTCACACCTGGAAGGACCTTTACTGTTTTCGATACGAATGGTGGAGTCGCAAACGTATCCTCGTCAAATATGGGACCTCCGGTTTTACGTCCCATCCGAGAGGACGTCCCTAACCGAAGCTAGGTACTCATTTTCACCAGAGTCAAGTATGTACTGACAAAAAATACTACTGATTTTGAAATTATGGCATTTGAGAGGTACTATTGCTAAGGATGGATAAATGAAACGATCATATTGAATACCTATGAATTAAATTCAATTGATTCACTTTTAAATCCTTCGTGAAATATTTTTTGTCTGCGTCCTTTATTCAGATTGCACAAAGTTCCAAAGGTATGAACTCTCGCTCATTTTTGGCATTACACATTAAGAAAAAAAATCCTTTTGTTCAGAGTTGACTGTACTATTTATTCAATCGTCGTCAAAAATTTTCAGTTTTGTTGGCTGCTTGAGATGGTGTGGGTGATACGGTGATATAAGTTACTCAAACATGACTAAGTATACAATAAAGTGTACTAGAATAGACTTAGTCTAGATATGTCACACTAGATCAAGTATCAAGTTTCTATATATCCAAGAAGATGCATGGTGGCCGTCGACTCAGCATTGGGAAGCGCCGATCAAATGTAAACAAATACTGCACTGTGACCTTAACTTCCAGCTTGGAACAGACTTGATACGTGCCCCCCCCCCATTCTGTCCAGAAGAAATGGGCAAACCGATAAAGTAAGGTACATTTTTTTTCACAAATGAGATGTAAATACTAAGATATATGTTTACAAAAGAACATTTTTGTATTCAACATCCTTATATTAAAACATAACACCCCCAATATTAATGGTTCATCCGAATTATGCATAGTTACATATTCATAATTATACTGGATTTTATTGGGCGACGTATGCAAGATCTTATTCAGTCCACAACAACTCAGCACGCTGATACGAACACCTAGATTTTGTCTTTTCTACCTTTCAGCTGTCAGGAAAACTCAACCGGATTGGAGTCCGTACTTTCGGGTGATACTTATTCCACACACGGTGTGCTATTGCGTGTACATACATGTACCTTGATTGTCTTACATACCAAGGCCTCAGTAGCTAATTTGTGTTTCTGTAGCATATATACAAGCTGATTTTCAAACCTTTTAAAGCACAAACCGCCTCGGTTGAAGTCTTAAGGTGAGTGCAAAATCTCTAATTTGTCGTTTAGTTTTTATAAAGAAATATTTTTAAAAAAATCATAGAAGCCTAACAGTCTAGCCGGTCTTAAGTTGTAGATCTTTTTTTGATTAATTTAAATTGTGGCATATGCTGGATTACGTTTTATGGTGTTATTTATTGTCGACCGTCTTGAAAAAAATTCTAATGCAATATTCACAGTAGCTATTTCATAACATACATAATGGGCTCTTTTCTATAAGACGAAGCAACGTTGAAATAAAACACGTACTAAATATTTCTTAGAATATGAAGCTGTGACTAGGATGCTTGGTGATTTTTGTGTCTATGATTCGCACACGACGCCACTTTATTTCATATCAAAGAGATCGCATTTGAAGGACAACATCTGAAAGGCATTTACATGTTAAAAATACTCTGATCAAAACTTTATCGTCCTTCGGAAATCTTTGCATCTCAAGGAGAGTTAAAATGACTCTTTTTGTGAACAATATTTGATGAAAATTTGCATATTACAATGTACTTTGATCAGTAAGTCAAAAAGTGTTTGTAAAAATCGTCCTTGATAGAATATTTGCATCGCAAGGACATAGAAAATTGCTACTGTTTATGTAACGTGATGCACAAATGCGTATGAAACAGAACACAGTATTTTTCCTGCATCTTCTATAGATTACACAAGGATCTGCCAGGACAAAAAGACAAATACAGAGAAGCAAAAAAAAAAATGTCTATGTACACGACAGAAAGCGATCGTGGTTCTGCTACAAATGATGCAGAAACCGATGGCAAACAAAGTTCACTTTATACCAATCAAAAGTACGCGCGAAAATCTCTTGATCCGAACCCGATGTACGGACAAAATGTTGAAAACACTAATTCGATATATCCAACCAATCAGGACCCTAATCCAATTTGCATACATAAGGCCCTCGATCCAAATCCGATGTACAGCCATAATGACGAAGACACTAATCCGCTTGAGCCAAACCCCCTTGATCCAAATCCGACGCACGGTGAAAATAACCAAAACACTCATGCTGTGCGAAACGCGCTTGATCCAAATCCAATGTACGCTCAAGATACACCAGACCCGCCACAAAACGTCGAATTTCAGGATCCAAACCGTGCTGATATTTGCATCACGCCTTACGCTGTTGCATATGCTAAAGATGATGATAAGATTCTCGTTAGAAGTCGCAATACTCATCAGCAACGTGGGCAAACGGGTGAGGCCGCTTCTGGTAATAACGACATTGAACCATACGCTGTTGCATACATGTGTCAGGATGATAAGGCAAGTGCAGAGGAGGCGCCTCCAAACAGATATGAGAAAACGGCATCAGAAAACCGCAATGACACCTCGAACAGATTACCGGGATCCAGCGCAAACCCTGCTGGTTCTTCTGCCATGGTCGGGAATAACAGTAGCATACATCAAGTTCGACAGGCCCCGAATGCACTACTACCAAATCCGATGTACGTGCGAAATGTTGCCCAGCAGCCAAGCTGTGGTAAGATGTTTAAAGAAATACATTTAAAAATGTTAAAGTTGGCTAGAATAAGATCATATTTCATTCAATCTAATCATTTGAATTTCCATTGGTTGTACATAGGAACTGTTCTTTTTCTCCAGCTCAAAGAAGTATATGCCATTACAAAAGTTTAAAATTATTGATTTTCTTTCATTTGAACATGCCCTTTAATATTGTCTCGTCACGAATGAATGTATTATATCATTTGCAGGATGTATGTTTCGATTCATCAACTTCACTGCAACAAAAGCTATCTTGATTGTGATACTGATCATTGTTGTCATCTTTATCGGGGTATTTATTCCCATCAACACGAAGGATGTCCAAACGGTTAGTTCAAGTCTCTTGTTTCATTCCTTGGACTGATAAAGATTTTTGTAGAAAATATATTTTTTTGTCTGAGCATTATTAAACACTGGAGAAACTGACGATTTGGTCCAAGATGGGTCTTTGCTTCTTTCAGTATTATTAACACTTATGACTCGTATGCATTGTTCTCAAATATTTTTGCTATAATTTCAGACAGCGTCTGTCAATGTCTCGTTTGGGATAACAACACTATTAATGGATCTTACGCCCGACCACACTACAGGTAACTTTATATTATAACTCTGTGTGTGTGTGTGTGTATGTGTGTGTGTGTGTGTGTGTGTGTGTGTGTGTGTGTGTGTGCGTGTGTGTGTTCCTCTATAAGGTACCATTATATCTCAACATAAATAGTATAAATATATATACAATTTTTACTTACTACAGAAAGCTACAGCGAACAAATGGAACCAAGAGAAATCATCTTTGGCGGGAAGGGATCGGGTCCGGGAAAGTTTGACGGCAATTTTGGAGTCGCAGTTTCTTCTGACAGTGACATATTCGTGACTGATCAAGGCAACCAACGAGTCCAAGTCTTCAGTATGAACGGGACCTTTCTCCGCCTATTCTCAACTGTAGTTCCCGGAGAGAAGAAACAAAAAATAATGTACCCTACAGATGTGGCCATGGACGATGAGGGTCACTTGTGGGTAGTGGGGCGTGGGGATTCTAAAGCGGACTACGGTGTTGCCCATGTGGTACAGTACAATCAAAACGGTCAACCAGTGACCAAGTTCGCCCCAAGATACACCGAGTGGTACCCTTGCATAACCGTAGACACGCACGATAACAAAATCATTGTGGCCCTTTCAGAACAAATCTTGATATTCCTACCGAATGGATCGTGTTGTATGCGTATTTTTATGGACCATGTCCTGGTTACGCCGTACGTCGCCTCAGACAGCAATGGAAATATTCTCCTGGCAAACCCTTACGTGCGAGGCATTCAGGTGTATAACACCTCAGGGCATTCTTTGTACACCTTTGGAAGCATTAGGCGAGGTAAAGGCACACCCCATGGTATAAGTGTAGACACAGAGGGTAACGTTTTCTTAGCTTACGAGCGCAGAGGGAGGGTAGACATGTTTGACAGCTCGGGACAGTTCGTTCGCACCGTTGTGAACGTTACGACGCCGTGGGGTGTTGCAGTAGGACCGGGTGGTCAGTTGGTGGTAACTAACGGTTGCGATCCTGACAACACTGTAACCATTTACCCACGCCGGATGGTGTATCCGTGATACATGTAGTATTTATTTATATTTATATTTATTGTATTTATATTTCACTCCATACCATGGTATGTAATAGTATGAAATATATTAGTTTTATTCCTGTTTCTTCTTCATTTTTGGGAACTACATGGGGGTTTTGAAACCCTTGATACTGGGGAGAACTACATGGAAAAGATTGCTTTGGAACAGTCCACTTTGGAAGGAGATGGACTGAAATATGCTGTATTTGCTCCTATACAAATGTCTTTCTAGTTCATAATTGCGTCTGCTATGTTGTTTCTGCTGACTACAGGGGTATAGTTTACGTTAGCAGGGCTGTCAGTTCGTGTAACTTTTTTTTTTGGACATAGAAGGTTGATAGCACGTGGGTGGGGGTGACATTGGAAGGCATCTTGAAATTTCCTAAGGTATTCACATTTCTTGTAATTTTATTGGCACAACCTAAGAGATACGTATACTTTTAACGGACCTAAGACGGAAACCTTACAGGACGGAAACGTGCTTGAAGCGCCTCTGGCGGTACGTTTCAATACTGCAGAAGACAACACTAACACATACACATGTACCCGATGTCCCATAACTCTGTTTTATATATTACTTCACTGAGTCAAGAAATCGCCAACACGAACACAAAATGTATTATAAGCATGTAATATTAAAATCCATATGTCATTGTTTTACCCTTGCTTTTGCAACTTCTTGATAACCTTCCTAGTATTGCCAAAAGGCTAACCAAATGTTGCCAAAACACGCCCCTTGGTCAAACAACTACGAGTGAGCTGGCTCCTTACATTTGCTTGGAGTTTATCATATCCAGAAGAAGAAGAACTTTATTGCGCAACAGATGTAGCGGGTACAACGTATGGCAAAATATACATATATATATATACATATATAAATATACATATATACATATATATATATATATAATATACATATATATCTTGAAATGCACAAGATATATATATACATATATATCTTGTGCATTTCAACAAACAAATAATCGTACTCCCCTATATGTTACATAGTTGGTGATGCTAACATACATAGTTTTACATAGTTGGTGATGCCAATTGCAACATACATACATAGTTGGTGATGCCAACATACTTTTTTTTATTACATAGTTGGTGATGCTAAAAATATCGAACAGTCACTAGTACTGTTCTACTAACTGTACTAAGAATCTGGTCTACTTTCATAAACAATGTATAACAATAAAGAGACACTAATTATACTAATCTAACTCTATTGATAGTAATATATTGTGTCAGGAATTTATCACATTTTCTTGTTTTGTCACTGAAATTGGCCTACCTATTGTGGATATATTGACAGGACATGATAGTAGCACATTAGGAATTTGCCGATATTGTGATTTAGATAAGATAGAAGACGAGTGTCATTTTGTTGTTTATACAATAGCGAGCGAAATATTCTTTTTAACTGTATTCAAAATAGGTTTCCTAGTTTTCAATATTTGAATAGTTTAGACAAATTCATATATCTTATGAAATTAGACAAGCCGTGTTTTGTAAGTTCTATATGTTCATTCATCTACAATTGTTTTAAGAAGCGAGAAGAAGTCGATCCTGTAAACAATAGTATTATTTAGTTTGTCTTCATGACCTGTACTTAGCTCGAAAGAGCATAAATGTGCAATAAAGGTCTTTCATCATCATCATCATCATCATCATTAAATATCCATGACCCTCTCACATCTCAGGCCACTGGGCCAGGCGCCAGAATGCCACCCTGCGACTAACGCGTCATTTATCACTCCGATTTAATAGCGCTATTTATAGCTGTAGGCATGTAGGCATTTCATCTGTATTTTATAGCTACATGTCACACATTCAGGACCTGCCACCGAATTTTATATAATACCCCCCGAGCACCAGTCGACGTCCCAGATTTAGGCGACCTTTCTGTACGAATCTAAACGAATTTGAGTTAAATTTGACTCCAAAACACACCCGGAAAACTGCTGACTTACTACCGAATGGTTGGTTGGTAGTCTGCTGACTTACAGCCGAACATAAACCAACCGTGGCAGAACCTCTCAGAAAAAAAACCCCGATGTGTCAGACCATAGAGGTAGAATGGGAGGTCCCTATAACATCATTGACTTTAATAATTTAACACATGTCTAACGCTATTAGCAACAATCGATATCCCTACTTACCTTGTATGAGCCAACGTTTGAACGTTTTCATCCTCCTTGCTGAAACTATATACAAGAAACGAAACCATCCGACTCCACAAAGTAGATTATTATATCCAGACTAGCTTCAATGTGTGTGATTGTAAGCCAGTTTTTGTGATCTGTATTCAGCCCAATGGCTCAAAGTCAAATCACAGTACAATAGGCATTCATTCGTGATAGAAGTAAAACACGTATTATGCAATTGTAAATCCTGTTAAGATATACCCCAATCTTATGCTGGTGTCCTTTTGCATTAATGCTATACCGCGTCGAGGTGTTAATGTATTCTTTTAATCCCATTACCCCCTGCACTGGATCCAGAGTTCAGACGGCAAAAGGACACAGTGGGTCAAAGTTGAATCGCCCCAGCTGTTTGTACACACTCAGCACACAGGGGATCCCAAGGCCTCTCGAAATGGCGTGTTCACAAAACGTAAGTGTACCGTTATTCCTTAGAACCATGAAATGTTTTGTAGTGATTTTGATAACGCAACTTTGGTGAGGATTTGAGAACGATATAATATCTACCTCTAATCGTTTGCGTAGGCTTGGGGAGGAGTATCTATGTGGTAGAAAAATCAAAATTGGCATCAACATCGTTACGGTGTAAACAATGAGGTTACCGTTGTGGGTGTAAATTTATAGAATGTCCTCTATTGAATCAAGGAGGTTTGATATAGAAATCTTGATTGAACGAAGACCATTGTGTGTCTATTTTCGCTGGAAGCAAAACATTTCCACAGTCGGAGGGCTTGGAGTTTATTACCCGGACTAAACGGCTCGTGGCCCGTGCACGTGTAAACTGACTGATATAACTCCGGGTACCCTTATGTGCGTATGACATGGGTGAATGTACAGTAGCAAGCTACCAAGGAGTTAGTTGTTATAGTGCTATAATAAGTTAAGTCCTGTATCCAGGACCCTGACCTTGAATTTAGACCATGCTTTATCCAGATGATTAGGCACGGTTCTGGATTGTCAAAATCTACGCCCAGTACCCGCAGGTGACCCATTTTACAGTACACATTACGCTCAAAGTGTTTACTGTATCCCGCAATTGTGTTAACAGTAAACATTGATAGTGCTTGCAATGATTACTATTCTGTGTTAAATCAATACTTGACCATTCGTGCCCTTATAACCCACAGATGCCCTGCTGTATTCCGGTCCGGTATGCTTTGGCTGTCCTTCTTATGGGAGTTATAATCCATTTCTTCACCCTGCGTTCGAACTTCAGTATTATTGTGGTAGCTATGGTGGAGCATGCTCCGCATAATAAAGGCAACACTTCCATGGAGGGCGAGTGTTTTGTAAACACGAGTCAAGATAAATTGATGGACTTCAATCTGCACAATGAAACGGGGATGTTTTGGCCTGCGAACAACACAGAGCATAACAAGCAGGTAGGGAATTTCAGTTTTTAGTACTGTCATTTTGACTTCCTTTTGTAAATTCGTGTTCCGTTTTACCTGAATGTTGGCAAATACCCTCGCCAAGAAGGTTATGTATTCGGTATCACGTAAGTGTTGTTTTGTGGTTCAGCTAATGTTAGCTATAGGTTGTTGTTCTCACTCTGGTCTTCCTCAGTAGACTGACCCGGTGTTGACGTCACACTTCAAAGACGTCACGTGACAAGTCTGACTGGGTCACTCTACTGAGGAAGATCAAAGTGGCTGGTCGAAAGCTCTAGCTGAGAACTTTGTGTTGGAACAAACTTAAAACATGTGACTAGCACCACTAAATAAAGCAGTAAATTTCATCATACGATTGTATAATCGATAAAAATGCATTCTATGACGTGGTTCCATTACGCAAACTATATGTTGTACTTTCCTTAAGTTTAAATTCTCTGGTTTCTTGTTTTTTAGGACAAGTTTTCCTGGGACCCCATTACGCAGGGCCGTATCATAGGTGCTTACGCGTACGGTCACGTGTTCAGTCAGGTTCCTGGAGGGTTCCTGGAGGCCAGGTTTGGCGGGAAGAGGGTTGTCGGTGTGAGCATGCTGCTGGCCTCCGCTCTGACACTGCTGACGCCCACGGCGGCTTTTGCCGGAGAATGGTGGCTGTTTGTTGTCCGGGTTGTTGTCGGCGTTGTGCAGGTAAGAGTTTTGAGGCTCTGTGGTAGACTAAAGTCTAGATGATACCGAGTAAGTGTCCTAAGACAGCTAAAAAGAGACCAAGAAAAAAGTCGGGTCTAGTTTTATCAACCCAGAATTGACGTTTCTAAAACACGCACCATAATTTCTACGCTTTCTGCCATCCTCCACAGGGAGTTATTTACCCAAGTACGTTTGGCATCCTGTCTAAATGGGCCCCGCCATCGGAAAGAGGTCGTCTTCTTACAATCGTCTGTGTCGGTAAGTCAGCACAAGTATACTGTTCCCTTGCTGTCTCCTTCCTTG
>NW_017804132.1:547118-547306 GCF_001625305.1 Branchiostoma belcheri
GCAAGATCAGAGAGGGCTACGAGTAAGGGCAAGATCAGGGAGGGCTACGAGTGGGGGCAAGATCAGGGAGGGCTACGAGTGGGGGCAAGATCAGGGAGGGCTACGAGTGGGGGCAAGATCAGGGAGGGCTACGAGTGGGGGCAAGATCAGGGAGGGCTACGAGTGGGGGCAAGATCAGGAAGGGCTAC
>NW_017804132.1:547326-551281 GCF_001625305.1 Branchiostoma belcheri
TCCTTCCTTCGTGTGTGTGTGTGTGTGTGTGATGTGTATGTGTGTGTGTGTGTGTGTGTGTGTGTGTGTGTGTACACGCGCGCGTGTGTGCGTCTATATTGACAGTAGACAAATTGATTATCACAATAAGTTTTCGCATAACCCTTATATTATTATTACTTCTCTACCCTAGGTGAGACCTTTGGCGTCTTTGTGGGTTTTTCATTGACAGCCCATCTCATTACACAGTTTGGTTGGGCAGTCACCCTGTACATTACGGGTAGGTCAATACCGTCTTTGTTCTGTTAGTAAATTTCTGTGCTGGTATAAAGCTTATACGTTCTACTACACGGTCTGAAAAGATAACACTATAACAGCAGCCCAAACTATCCCAGTGTCTCATTTTATCAGCCTTTTTCAACTTTTATATGAGTAAAGGTTTTATGGGGGCTCGAAAAGATAATTTTTAGTGATTTTTAAAGTGAAAATGAATGAGCACGTAGGGGATAGGGTTAGCCGACGTGGCCTAAGAGGGATCTTTTTATTCCGTTAGATTTTAGAATTAGGTAAATTTAACGCTTTTTTGTTATTTTCTAATTCTATGCGTTCTGCGTGGTTCTACACTGTAGGTGTATCTGGCCTGGCGTTCTGTTGCATCTGGTTTCTCCTGGCTTATGACTCACCCGCCGTTCATCCCAGAATAAGTGATGCCGAGAGGAAATACATCGAGTCTAATTTAGAGAGAACGAAAAAGGTAATCCATATATATGGTTGAAATTATCTGCCTTTTAGATTTAATAATTATTGTCGTCTGATAGCACCTAATTACTGGTACTTCCGGGACGGAAATATTATTTCGGGTGGTCCGAATTTTTGGTAGGTTTGTATGTTTGGTTTCAAAAGTGAGCCAAAATCAACATTTCTTATACTCTTCAGCCATGTTAATGTTTAGTTATATTTCGAGACAATTTATGAAAAATGTCACCTCAAATTCGGACCTTCAAAATCCTATCGTCACTTTTTTTACCACGGACTACCACGGAAATCAAGGAGTGTGGGCAAGGCGAGGATCAGGGAGGGCTACGAGTGGGGGCAAGACGAGTATCAGGGAGGGCTATGTACAAGTGGGGGCAAGGCGAGGATCAGGGAGGGCTACGAGTGGGAGGAGAGGGAAGATCAGGCTTTTTTGTGCTGTGCAGGTCTATGTGTGTATGGTAATTGTCTGTCTTTCTCCCTCCCTCCCTCTCTCTCTTTTTCTCCCTCTTTCTTTCTTCCTATCTCTCTGTCCCTCCCCCTCTCTGATTTCTTAATCGTTTTTTTTTTCGTAGGGGAGGAAAATCCCGTGGTTGAAACTGTTCACATCGCCACACCTGTGGGTGCTGATCTATATTCATTGTACGGATGGATGGGGATTTTTCATGATGCTTACCTGTCTACCTCTATACATGGGCACAATACTCAACTTCAACATCGATACGGTACGTACCCCCCCCCCACTTCCTCTCAAATTTGACTTAAAAATTTATACAGTCTTTGTATAAGGTTTAAATGCCTTGTAATCACTGTGGACAGTTGAACGTATTTCCAAAGTTTATATTCGGAATATGCAGAGAGTGTATTGCAAGGTTGACATACCTAATGAGTGAGGGTATGTGATATCAAACATTATAGATCTTGTAGATATGACGTAGAACAGTAATGTAGCACTTGTTCCTCCTACCCCTATACCTCAGTTATCCAACGTAGTGCATTTGGCCCATGTATGGCTTAAATGTGCAGTAATGTTCATTATCATTGTCACTGATATTTACGCAACTTCATTTGTGCACATCATACAGAATGGAGCTCTGTCTACCATGCCCTATCTAACTCTCATGGCGTCAAGAATCCTGTCTAGTCTCATCGTGGATCCTGTTATCAAGAGGTCAAGTTTTAAAAAGGTCAACATAAGAAAGACATGCATATTAGGTAAGAAAAGATACAAATTTGGTCTGTAATAATATGTGCCCTCTGTACTACAGCAGTCAGCAGTCTAAATCCCTCCTGCTATAAAATTGCAACATGATGTAACCCAACACCAGTCACCATGGTAACAGCCGTCTTGTTTAGGTCATTGACCAATGGTGTTTGGAGAAGATGAAACAGAGCAAACACAATGATTTCCTTCGGTTAACATAAGAAAAAAAACATGCCATCAATTTTCTTCTCACCAATGACAAACAACTTTTCAACTTCTGACCTTACAGCTTTGACTGGTGTTGCTGCCTGCCTTGTTGCTGTCGGTCACGTGAGGTGTGATTCCACAGCGGCTATCGCCATCTTGTGTCTAGCCACCATCATGCAAGGCGTACTGATCCCGGGGTTCTATCCGGTCTTCACAGAACTCACGCTGGGCTTCTCTGGCGTGGCTTTTGGCATCAGTAATGCCGTGGCAAACTGTGCTGGATTCATCGTGCCACTTATGGTGGGGATTCTCACAGACGAGAACGTAAGTCTGTGGGAAAAAAGACAATTTTCAACACTTAAACCTGCCAAATTAGCAACCTCACACCTCACTCCATAAGTGAATATAAAGTGAAAAGAGCTCTAACTTGTTAAGATGCATGATGATATGTCATGTTATATACCGAATAAATTATCTTGATTTCATGTGATAAATGCAGTGATTATACTATTACATTACCTGTGTTGATAGTAAACAAGTCGTCATTATCATCATCTTACGGCTGAAAAGTAGCTTTTAGACGATGTCCGCCATCTTTGGTCAGCTGTGAAAGCGATAGTCACGTGATCTAAGGGTCAAAGGTTGCATAGACCACATGACTGGACGACGTAGCAACATAATATTCTCCCTACTTTGGCCTGGCATTTCTACTTCAGATCTAAATCTTTTTTTTTATTCTGCTACACACAGCAAACAGTAGAAGCCTGGCAGAAAGTTTTCTACATCGGAGCCGCCATTTCCGTTTCCGGATCCGTCATGGCTTTGGCGTTCCTCCGGACTGATCCGGTTTCCTGGGCACAGGACCCGGATGAAGACAAACTGGCCCAGCCAATAGGAGACAAGTTGATCAGTGACGTCAATGATGACGAAAGAGACAATTGGGCAATACTCGTCTACGAGACAACAGTGTAATAGATATTACATTTGTTCTCATTGGTGCGTTTTTTTTTAAATATTACTGCCCTATTTACATCTCAGCGAATCAGAGCTCAGACATTTTCGTACACTTTTTTTGGTGTACGAACAATAATTGAACATTATGAGGAATTTTAACACATCATCTTGAGCTACGATTCACTGAAATGAAAATGTTTTGATACAATTGTTTCTATGAAACTCTTGATATCTAGTTTATGAAAAATCACATTCATGTGAGTTTGATTTTAGAAACTCAAAACAAAATTCAATCACAGTCAATCAATATGCACCGCGCAGTAATATTACTGGCATCTGTTTAACAGTTCAACGTTTTATATTAAAACGAAATAAAATCATAATGCTTTGCATTTAGCCTTAAGCAACACAGACAAGTTTACTCGTAGACGTACATGCAAAGTCTTTATTACAATTAAGACCATAACTTTAACTGTTGACGTCCTGAGTATCATGGTATACTACCAGTATCCTGCATTTCACTTCAATATTCACCACAAATTAATGGATATAGAACTTCGACCGTATTTCTGACTGAACTTTTTTTATTTATTAATAATTTCTAACTTGGGTAATTCTGTCACCATTCACATATGTCACTATACATTCTCTTATAGTATGCCATCTATACATACATAAATTTACACTTATTATTAAGTCTTCTTTTAGGGGACGTAGTCTCAGTTTTATACACACCCAAACAGCAACGTTGTACATACACATATCGATACAACAAGTTTCTATGGAAATTACTATGCAGACATAGAACGGTCATTTTACATCTAAATACATGTACATAATATATAGCTTACATATATA
>NW_017804132.1:552796-572861 GCF_001625305.1 Branchiostoma belcheri
CTCCAGTGCACCAGCCCTCCCCCGCTAAATGTCGTACAGTCCTAAGCACAATAATGAGAAAATTACCTCATCTGCTGTTTAGCCTCCTCAAAACTGTCGGACATGAAATAGACGTCCTGATAGGTGGTGATGAGACACTCCTGTTGTACAACAGCTTCCGGGTCAAAGGGCAGAACTTTATCCTCTTGTGTCAGTGCATGCTGGGTAAAATATGAACGTTAAAAAATGACATGTAGCTGCAAATTTGTCAATGTTGTACTCTAAATAAGATCTAGAAAGAACCATTTACATGTGAGTTATACCTTATTTTATTTCAACAAAGAAACACATTACCCTACCCTAAAGAAGGCCAAAAATTAATGAAATTGAAATCTAATGAAAGTCTTAAAAACATACTCTATACTCCTGACAACATTATCGTTTGCTAAACTGGACTTAAATCTGGTTAGATATAGTTAACTCCAACTCAACAAGGTTAGATATATCATCATGATATCGAATTTGTCTTTAAACCACATTGAGAAAATTTGAAAATAGCCATTTTGATTTGAGTCGTTTACATTCGCAAGATCCAACCTGTTTGAAACGGATTTAGTAAACCCCAGTGTGAATGGGCCCACTAGTCTCCTACCTTTAGCTCGCCGGCAGATGACAGCAGTCCTGCTCCGTATGCCCTGATCTTCCCGTCCTCTTTACACAGGCCGAACTCTACCGAGAAGAAGTAGCACTGCAGGCGGAAAACACAAAGCAATCGTTCAAGATGGCGGACAGACTAATAGTAATAAATGTAGTGAATTCAAAGACTCTACCAAGCTTCGGGAGGCGGCTGGAGAGAGTAGAATTTGGCAACATAGAGAGATAACATGTCGGGGGAGTCCGTCCGCGTAGTTTGCCTCTGCCCCTGGCATGTTATGTCTCTATTTGGCCAATTTCTACTTTTTCCAGGCTATAAGATGTAGTAAATGGCATAACTCGCGTCGCTCGCCGAAAAAAAATAACGCCGCCCCACAAGTCTGCTAATATAGACTTTCATCGCACCACAGAATCTGCTTGAAGATTAACCATATATATGATACTGTGAAAGAAGTCATGTAATATATGCTCATGAGCTAGCTATATATATAGCAGAGTAAACTCACCGTGGCTAACTTTTGTACCTCCTCATCCGAGGCGCCGAGCGAAGCCAGTCCGATCTCGTGGGAGAACTCGGCAAAACTCGGGTCGGCCAGCATGGGCACGTGACCCAGCAACTCGTGACAACAGTCCCTGGGAAAGTAGGTACCAAAGAACGATCTTTGAAATAGTGTCACCAGTATGAAAACAGAAACTCCCCTGCAGTTCCAGAACAAGCTGCTAGGGTGACCAAACCCAAACTAATTAGCCCTGATACAAAACGCTATCTGCCACCAAATAATCAAGACCGTAGCATGTCCAGAACAAAATATACAAAAACCGGAAGTTCGGATGCAGTGCGAAGGTCAGCCACCAGGAGGCCCATATTTGACCTTGACCTTCGTCTTCCCAAGACCTACCCACATACCAAGCATCATCACAATAATCCATAAAGACCTTCTTAAGTTATGTTGACAACAAATATATGGAGCACACACACACACACACACACACACACAAACACACACACACACACACACACACACACGAAGAGACCCAAAACAATACCTCAATTTTTTCATGGAGATAATAACGTGGGAGTAATGATAATTATGGTTTGCTTACGGTTCCGGTGTGTAGAAGGGGTCGGTGCTGTGGCGGATGTACTGGGTACAGTGGAACACGCGGAAGGCAAGTCCTGCCAGGAAGTCACGTGGTGTCAGGTACCCCGCCACCGGCCGCAACTGGAAACCTGTTCGTTCTGAGGTCAAGATTCAAATATATCCGTTACAGGTTTCACATCAGGTCATTTTTCTCACAATATGATTTTTTTTCTGCTAAGTAACTCTCTGTACTATGCTAAAAAAAACTATTTTGATATAGCTTTACTTAACACTTTCGAGCAAATGTAAGGTTTTACTTCGTAGCCCCAAAACCAAAATGAACTGTTGCAAAATCATTTCTGTGCAAAAAATTCATCCTTCCAGTAGAATTATTTCATGTAAATATTAAATGTTCAAAGGTTACCCCCGAGCAAAAATCCCGATTCGTTTTTACTACCAAAATGTATGTATTGGAACTGGTGAACTCACCTTTAAGAAATGCGGACACATCTTCCAACTGAGGGATGTTGTCTTCTCTGAAAATTAAATCAACAAATTTGCCTATTATATGTATACAAAGCTTATATACGACTATGATATGCCATGGCAAATGAATTATCATGAAGACGTGAATAACTCGTGTCCAAGGTATCTGTATCTGTATCTGTACAGCCGATATAACCAACTTTCGGCGTAACACACCATCTTCGCAGGCACGCGGCGCGGTGGCAGCTGGCTATATTACAACGATCGACATGTTACACCTAACCCTTGAACTTCTAACTCTAGACATTGTTTGAAATTATAATTCAAATTTAGAATGCAAATTTGAGTAAAGTACCCTGGGTTGGAGCTCACCTATATCCGCAGTACATGCGCAGTAGCGGCAGGTTGTTGAGGTGCTGTTGACAGGCGTGTGTCGGGTAGAGTGACGTCAGCTCACGGTACACTGCACCCCTGTGGAACAACAACAAAAATATCTCGTCATTTCTACTAATGTAACACTAGAAATGCTAATAGAATATTAACCAATAGCCAATCGCACGTGTTTGTGATGCGATTGGTCATACGAGCATGACAAAGGCTAGAACAGAACAACAATTCGGGGTAAGATCACCAATAAAAGTGGACTTTGATGCATTTCTTTTTTCTTCTTTTGGGTACAAAAGTAAGGTTACGGTGGCTGATCTGACGATTTGTGTATCTGTTTGTCCAGATAGGGTGGGGTAGGTTGACAGAACGTGGGTGGGAAAGATTTACAGTCAGAATGACAGGGGGTCAAAAGGTCAGACACAGGAAATGGGGTAAATGTGAAGGTCTCAGAATGAATTTTACCGGTATCAGGACTTTAATAGTGGTGCAGATGTCTCAGACTGATCTTTTGTTCATTTTGATAATACATGTTATTTTTTTGTGCAAAACAACTGATAAGTTGCCAAAACGCTAAAAAATTTTCTTTCATACTTCCACCAAAGTTTCCCTTATAGTGTAGATGGCGTCCTCACTCGTTGTCTAAGTTGCATCGGACAATAACTCTCATAAACGAGCTACCACCACGCCCCGAACCCAGCAACGGTCAAACACACGCAGCACGGAAATAAGCTAAATTGAGGGCTGTTAAACTTTGGTCTCTACGTCAAATGAATTTGTCTCTTTTACGAGTGCTTGATATGAGGAAGTTCCGAATTTCTCTTGTCAAATATGACGTGCAAAGGTTAAGTGGGCAATCATATTTTTGACGTTATAGGTTATATAATGCTCTAACCTTGACGTCATTTCGTTGTGGGTACCAGTTTAAAGTGGTATTGAGTTAACTGACCAAGCTAACCAACTATCACAACACATGAAAGATCGGTACTGTGTAAGGACTTACCATGTGTTCACTTCTTCTTCGGTATACTTTATTCTGGGTATAGGTTGACCGCTGCAAAACGAACATAAGGCGATCAGAGATGGCAGGCTTCACCCCCTTACCCACACAGCTTTGTAATACTTCCAGCCCGTAACACTGAAAATGCACGGCACACATACACACAAACACTCACACTTACGTTACATGTAGAGCTCTATACTCGTTTCACCACCGTACAATATATTCGTAGACTAACTTCCAGAAATAAGTATTGATATAGAAAATAATGAATTAATCATCCTATACTCACTATTTGTAGTTCAGAGCGATTTCAGCGAACAGCTTTCTTCTCTCCCGGTAGACATTGTCCTTAAAACCCTGTTAGGAAGCACGTTCAAAACGGATAGTTAAGATATCAGTAGGCATATAAACATAATGAAAGTACACGTTATTAATCTCCAAGCAGATCATACTGTGGCAAGGCAGTATTCATTGGCCAGAGGAGTGTCCATTAGCCACTTTGCTAATGGATATCGTCTCGCCACTGTATGATCTGCTTGGATATTACGCGTTCGTCCATGTACATCAGGACCTACAATGAAACCTTGACGGGGGTCGATACAGACTTCCAACCACCTTTGACCCATTGCTGACGTAAAACTTGGGAGGGTCAAATCTTCTAAGAAATCTGGTCTTAATTAAGTCATCCAAAATCCTAACCCATCCAGGCATAGAACTGGCTACAACGACCCTGCATGATGCAGAGCCCATCTGTATGTCAGAAATTGCTACGAGCTTGCACGGGGACGGGGGGCGCCATAGACTTTCTGCAACTTATGATCCACTACTTATGGAGTACCGCGTGTGTTATCTACGTGACGTCATTGAAGCGGTGGATTCAAGGATATTATAATGTCCTGGTTTGACAAAGACTGGAGTTGTACAGTCGAAAATTTGGATAAGTCCAATTTCTTGTATGGGCAATTGCAGTTCAAACTTGTTTTATAATGCTTGGAGATCGGATTGTATCACTCACCGGGTGGTCGGCATCCAGGTCGTTTCCGTACATCAGGACTCGGCACGCCGTCTTGTCCAGCTCGCTGATTTTGCGCGGGAACCAGGGAACCTCAAACCCCTCCTCATCTGAACAAACACGTCAATTACAACGTCATCACAAAGCCCCGTACGTGTGTGTATCTATTACATGATATGTCGTCCATAAGGGACTTGTGGAAGTATATTTTTCACATTTACAGCGTGGATTTTATCAATTCTACTACAGATCAAAGAGGACAGTCTTACACAGCTATTATTTACACATCAACGTTGACCTTTTTAGGTCTACTTGATTGATTTCTCTGATTGGCCGTCTCGAAAACAGCTAAAGAGTAACCAAGTAATCAAAGATTTCTAGTATATAGATATGCATTATAGTTTGTTACAATACATTCCTTGTGACCACATCATTCAAAACAGTACAAATCCCTGTCAATCAAGTAAAATCTCCGCCCATTTATTTTGGAATCCAAACATACAAACCTAGGACAAATTAGCGCCACCCAAAACACATACTTCCGTCCCGGTAGTAAAACTAGCATACCTTGTGCATTGCCCTTGCCGATGCTGTCTGGTGTGTCCACCTTGACCATCTTGGTCTCCCTCTGAATCCGGGAGATCAGTTCGTTCATTCGGGTCTTGTCGGCCTCACAGTCCATGTAGATTTCAACCACCGATTTCCGCCGAAGAGAGCGTCGGGACTCGATATGCAGAACGCTGACCTGTTCTTCCTACAACATTAGACAAAAAAAAAAAAATGAAAGTTGGCCTGTATTGGCAGACATTTTTTAAACTCCGACTTTATTCAACACAAGATATCAAATCCCAGGGCATACTGTAAGCACTTAGGAACGTCAATATGTTGCACACTATTACTAAAATAATTTTTGTGAGGGGTGAAAGAAGCCATTTACGTCAGAGCTCATCATTGTTCTTGTACTAAGATGGGGGCCGATATCGACTTCTAACCACCTTTGATCTTTGACCCACTGGCACTAATGGGAGGTCACGTTCTTTGAGCAATTTGGTTCTTTAGTTATCCTGATCAGATGGTCAAAATTCAACATGTCCAGTTTCTTGCGACTAAAACAGCTTAGGTTTTCCAACAATTGTACCTTGGACTTAAATCAGTACATTACCCGGGCAATCGCAGCCTTTTATAGAGCTTAATTAAAGCAGGGCTTACAATTAAATAATACACATAATACATATAACATCTTTGCTTCACACAGACTTTTGTGGAACTGTCGCAAGGGTCTGCCACCAGGTGACCTCAATATGACTTTCTTTCCCCATAACCAAAGATTTTTCTATACTAGTACCTGAAATAACTGTAGCACGGCAGCAAGGCCCCCAACGTCCTTCCTCATAGACAGGATGACCGGAGTGCGAACAGGTGCAAACGTCTCCTCACAAGGGAAAGACGAGATGCGCCTACGGGTTCTTGCCCCTGCAGTCTGAGCAGGTAAATTACCAAATGGCATTAGATTTCTCTCAGCAGTCATATTGTTTTATTGCAAATTCATGCCCGACGGCTAATTGCAGGAACAGAAGAAACATTTGGTATAAAAACGGACAGTTAGTACACAGAGAACTACTGACAACTCCTAAGAAACTACTGGTAAAAAACTACTGGGTTTGACCTATTTTTTGAAGACAGAGAAAGACGAATTTCACTCACCTGAGGAATCTATGATGAATTGTAACGGACCATGGTGATACTACAAAAATACTACGGGACCATATTTTTGCTTCCAATCGACAATAACTGACATGACAATGTAGGCTATAGCTAGTGAAAAACGTACATACATTATAAGTTAGTATATATACGGCATTGCATAGATGTACAGTAAAATACCTGGTTAAATTCTCGAACTCTGTTAGTGTGTCTGAATCAAAGTGCCTCTTCCCTGGTGCATCTTTTGAGAACTGTTTCTGTACCGAGGTATTTAAAGTGGATTTCAAGGCCCCTCCCAACCAACCAACATTCCGGACTGATTGTTCGATAGCGACGTCATTAAAACCGGAGTAAACGTCATCAATGACGTCACTACAAAAAAATTTGTTCCTTTTCATTTTTTGTAGCTTACAAGTAGGTTGTGGGAGTTATATAGCTTCCGTATTCCTAGGAAGTTAGAGAACGTCCTGGAAACAATGTATGAACTTTCGCCCTTCTTTAGTTTGTTAGGCTAAGTTGAAATTGACGCAAGAACGTTTTTATTCATCCGGTAACTTTTACACAAAGATCAGCCACTAGAAATGTCAGTCTACGTTTGACGTCAATTTATCCACCCATTAGAAGACAAAGAGTGCAACATCGTCAATGATTTCATGCTACAAAATGGAACAAAATGATTTGCTGAAGCACCACCTATTGTACGTTGAGGACCGCACGTAAATGTAAAAAACGAGCGTTTTGTTGCCATCACCAGGGTTACCACCAAACGCGTCAGACACTGGCGACTTCATTTTGCCTCCATTGTTTGCCAAGCCGAGTAGCCACAATTACTCCCTCTACATCAGCACCTACCTTCACACTGTACACAAATTAGGACATTTTATTACCCCCAATAAACACTAAGCAAATGAAACCATCTCATCCGGTAGGCAAACCACTCCTAATATAATATTTGATCTACAAATTTAGAAGCGTTAGCCTGTACTCACCGATTTTTCCACGCAGAGAATTTTGTAGAGAAGACGTTTTAGAAAGCTTGTATTCGGACAAGACATCGCGCCTAACAGCCGAAAGACCAACCAACACCTTTGATCTCAGCAACGGGAATCTTTGTTCACTCACTACAAGCTGCGTTTATAACTTATAGATTTCGACGAGTTTGAAAAACAGTGACCAAAATAGGTTGACCTATGTCGAACGATTGGGAGCTGTTATCAGGTTTGAGGTGATTAGATTGTGGGTGTAATACGGAATGCGTGCTGGGATAATTTCTCTTTTCTTGCGCACTTTTCGTGATTTCTTGAACTCTAGTTTTAGGTCGATATTCGTCCGGTATGAATACGCGAGTTGCTTTTAATGTAAATGTTTCTGATTCAGAACTTTTGATGCTACACCCTGATGCTACGTTTACAGTCTGGTCTCGGGGTTGACATCTTTGAAAAGGTGATATTCACCTGTTATGTCAATCCTTCCACAAATGTGGTAAATCTTCATGAATAAATAAACACCCGATAGATATAGCAGTACCGCTCTTCGCTTATTTTTTTTTCATTCCACGTATGCAGGGAAAAATCGCTCACTACTTCGCACTTCCTCTTCCTGAATGACGCTTATTTGCATGCAATGGAGTAGGATTAATTTTGAAAAAGAAACTACCAGAAAATTGACTTTTTGTATCGTTCAAATGTTACATAATGCAGCTTAAATGCCAGTTTTAAAAGTGCCTAACTGTTATCTGAGGCAAGAAGACGTAAAACATGATGTGCAGACCTAGCGCTAGCTAGAGACAAAGAAATATAGAAGCTAAGACTTCATTACTATGTCATATAACTAATATACATGTACGCGAAGGAAAGGATCAACTATTCACACATGAGGCTTGCTTTGATATAAACTGACATGAGATGATTTGTCACTTTTGGTCATCATTTCTCGCAGATCAACAACAGGATTCATTTACCAAAATATTTAGCTACAAACTGTATAAAGAATACATAACATGTCAGACCAACTTGACCACTGCATATTCTAGGTTCGGAAGGATATCATACAAAAAAGAACGTTTCACTTTTATTTTTTCATCAATTGTCATAGTAAAAGTGCGTACTCTATGTGACATATGCGACAAAACCTGAGATTTGTTCACAAATTGGCTTTGCAAATTGTTTTGGTCCAAATACATTATGTGCTAGTCGTCTTTTAGCCATATTTTTTTGGACGAACACTCTAGCTATGATAGAATAGCAAAAATTGTTATAGACGAAAATATTAGGCATAATTTCGTTCAAGAGAAAATTTTGATTTCAAAACTCCTACAATATGGAAATAGATAAATGAAGGAAACAGATTTTCGGTGAGTAACACAAGGGTGCGACAACCACCTGTTTTACACACCGCCTTGGATAAACATACAACACACTACAGCACAAATTGTGTTTAAACAACCACTCCTAATTGAAATTTGATGATTTCTACACCGAAATTGCATTTTTCTCTCAAGGAAAGAGGTTCAAGACTACTTACCCCGTCCTTGGTAAGAAGGGGGCCTCGGCTGCCGTTGTTTAAAGGGAAGACGTCAGAAAACCGCCGCCCTAACAGTTTTCTTCCCGACGACATCTTGGAACTGATTCTCAGACAACTTCTGACGAACATGGATCTCGGCTGAAACAGATACAATGTATCGTTCATCAACAGTCTTTTCTGCAGTGCACCTATCAATATTTTGCAAACATAGGCGGGAGAGAAACAATTAAATCCTAATTACTCATGTTTTTCAAAACAGAATGTTTTGTAAACTCACATTATGTTAAGGCAATTAGTGGGTGACAAAAAAGTACTCACATGCACCTGTGAGATCTAAACGACCAGGGCGAATTTTAAAGTCATAAAAATGTAGTTTGAAGACTATGTGGGAAGGCTGCTGTTTGTATCCCACCAGTAAAATGCAGTGATTGTTGCCCGAAGTCTTCTATTGCCACACGCGACTCAAGAGGCTAATCAAGGGCCATTTAGCGAACTACAATGCCTACATGCGCGGACTTCCTTGGCTACGGGCGTGCCTCGCATCAAGAGACAATAAAGACCACAAAAACCATCTGGATTTGGTAAAGAAGCCACGTGTCGGAGGCGGTGGGAGTTTTCCGGCAGCTATTGCACCCATCTGTGTATTTACGTCATAGGCCGTAATTAGGGTCCCATTGATCCGGCCATTTTACGGCAAACAGATGGCCCACACTGAACATAGCACGGCGTTCGGAATACTACATACGCTGCGGCACGTGCGACCAACGAAAACTTGTGATACTGGTAGTATACGCCAAAGAAACAGTTACTCAAGGAACTGGATATGATTTTGGAATATTATTATCCAGTTGCCTGAGCAACTATTTTTTGGCGTATCATATTACCTGGATGTCTAACTTTCACCGACGTGGAGCAGAAAGATTTTTTTATTAATTTTCAAAAATCATATCCAGTTGCTTGAGTTACTATTTTGGCGTATCTTATTTCCTGGATGTCTAGCTAACGTACTGGTAGTATAAACTACATTAAACAAAGCTGAACAACCCCTGATAAAGTTTATATGGCATATGGTGGTTAGTGGCCGTTTATTATGCTGCACAAATGACCAATATCGCTAGGTGGCGTGAACATAAATGCAAATCGCGTTGACGCTCTGCAATATCCTGCTGGCTTTAGATGGCGGTGGATGCTTATTTTGAAATCTCGAGGAATATATTGTATTTGAGAGAATCGTGCGTTTTGTTTGTTTTTTTTACTCTCAAATTAAACGGAGGAGAAAGAGAAAAAACGTCGAGGGGAAATACTACAAGACAACACGAGTACAAGGAACGAGTAGTTGTTGTTATCTAAACCACTTAGGAAGGGCGTTGTCGTGGCCGTTCTATAATCTACATTAAATATTTGTCCTTCCGGATCCGTCGTTTCAGTTTTAGCGGCCCTGACCACAAATGATTTAGATGAAGTAGTGACCCAAGAGGACCAGACGTTAGCAAAAAACGTACGTCGAGTCAAAACACAGGTAGGCCAACTTATTAATGTCCAGCTTTTAAACTATTTTTTTCGTGTCGATTGTTTAGTGTTTGTGTCTTAGTTTCTCCAAATGTTTGCATTGTTTTGAATTTGGTGTTTGTTTGAAAAGTTACTGGGCCAAGAAAATTGTGGCTTACGCTGTGATAATTTTCAAGTTTCCCATTTTCGTCCTGGTTCATAATTTATCATTTGGCTAATACTAGTACAACATTGTCTGAAAACGAGCACCCAAGTTGTGACATTAAATCGTTTGATTCACATATATAATCACATTTTCAGACTCTTGACCAAACTCCAATACACGCAGCAAACACGCGCGTATCCCTACTGAAAAGTGGCGCCAAAATTGACAGGCGCAGACGACAGTTGCTGCGGCCATGTTGACATTTGTCACACCGCGAAAGAAAGGGTCGTTGCGGTTGGATGCGTTCCGATAGAAAATGACCTTTTAAATGTGTGTTATGAGTGTTTGAATAGGCTCACTTGTGTTCATAAGTCAAGCTTTTAATCACTGGCATGTGGATTGATACTATCAACAACGTTATATACTGCAGTACGTATAGCTACAAACAAAAGTATGGCCTAAGGCCGCTCTCATGACGTCACTAAACACTGTGCACATGTATTGGCTTATCATCACATCTGTGATCATTTACTGATGACGCCAATGGCTGACAGACAAGATTTAGGCCAAGCCTACCTTTCTATACAAATCGGAATGAATTTGAGTTAAATTTGAGTCAAATCTGACTCCCGAACACGTAGCGAAAAACTGCTGACTTATTCCCGAATGGTTGGCTGGTGTTCTGCTGACTTACAGCCAAATTCAAGTCAAGCATGGTCGACCCTCCGCCCGACCAACCCCCGAATGTTTTAGACATTTTGAAACGATCGCCGAACACCAGCCAACGTTCCGCCGACCTACTCCTAACCATGGTTGAGGGGAGGGGACCTTTGGCTAGTGTTCGGGAGACTATGTGACAAGAGCTTCGTTTCATCAGGTTGGTAAGACACTGAGTGAAGAGACCGCATTGTAGATACATTTCCCTGTAATCACACATATTTGTAGATGTGTAAATATTGTACGTTTGGGAATGGATCTATAGCAGTGACACCTGTGCTGCAGTGCAATGTGAACCAGCCAGAATTGCCCTGAGGAAGGTGACAGACGGTCGCCGAAATGTCGGCTGAATGAAAGACTAAAAAGAGTCAGTGTGACAGGATATATATACAGAATGCGTGCTCCCGAACCGTGCACATCTTTCCCCAAATAACCAACCACTTCACTGTCACTTCGTGCGAAACCAACCTGGTATTCCGACACTGTTGGGACAATTTAGACCCAAGATTGCTGAAAGATAGCACCCTTTGTCGCTAATCGTTGACCTGAAAGAACTTCAAACAACTTAATTCTTGAAACGTCAGTGATAAGCGACACTGAATACAAAAGCAAAGTGCTGTCACTGCATTTAGAAAAGGGTAACATCTTGGACAAATGATTTTATTCTAAACACCCGCATAAGGATATTACGGTGGTTTGTACATGTAACAAAGTGTGCCAATTTCTTCACCGTAGAGAGCAGCACAACTGCGTCAGACGTAGAGTAAAGCTGTCAGGTGAATTTTTGAAACCAAACAAATTAATTTCAAAACGGTTTGATATATGCGGTGTATATTAGGTGCAGGACATTATAACAGTGAGTCCACAACTCTACCTCAGTAAGCCGTCATTGTGTTCGCAATACACCATAAGCTAGAGAAATATCCTCTTGCGCCACTGTAAGATTGGAAAGTTCCACATGATTGAAGTCCTACTTAGCGGAGTAGTTTGTGGTTTAAGGTAGTTATTGTCCCACCGGATATTGTTGGTTCTACAAAGCCGTGCTGCTGACGTGTTGAGAGGTTGGACAGGTACTAGGGTGACTTAGGTCATGGTGGTGGCGTGACCGAATTAAGTGCTACACTCAGTCTTCCATTTCAAACCTTCTGCTGTGTAAACTTTTTTCGTAATTTACTTTCTTTGTCTTCTTCTTTCTCCATTTCTGTTATGCTTTATTCCATACTTTACTATATCTTTTAATGAATGCTTGTTTCTTTCTTCCTATTGTTCAATTTCGTTCTGGCGTACTCTTACCCCTTTCTTTTCTTTCGATCATTTTATCTTTCTATCTTCTTTCATTGGTCAGTAGTAGTAGTAGTAGTAGTAGTAGTAGTAGTAGTTGTTGTTGTTGTAGAATGATTTATTGCTCTTAAACGACATCAGATTTTGACACTAAGATCTAATTGTGAGGCTTGTTTACACAGAAATGCACTTTATACTGTACATGATGTGTCTATGCACTGTACATGATGTGTCTATGTATAGAGGTACATCATGTACAGTATATACTGCTCTGTTGTGTCTTTATACGGTACATGATGTGTCTATGTATATAGGCACATCATGTACAGTATATACTGCTCTGTGTATATACTGTACATGCATATGATGTGTCTATGTATATAGGCACATCATGTACAGTATATACTGCTCTGTTGTGTCTATATACTGTACATGATGTGTCTATGTATATAGGCACATCATGTACAGTATATACTGCTCTGTGTCTATATACTGTACATGATGTGTCTATGTATATAGGCACATCATGTACAGTATACTTCTCTGTTGTGTCTATATACTGTACATGATGTGTCTGTGTATATAGGCACATCATGTACAGTATATACTGCTCTGTGTCTATATACTGTACATGATGTGTCTATGTATATAGGCACATCATGTACAGTATATACTGCTCTGTGTCTATATACTGTACATGATGTGTCTATGTATAGGCACATCATGTACAGTATATACTGCTCTGTGTCTATATACTGTACATGATGTGTCTATATATGTATATAGGCACATCATGTACAGTATATAGACACAGTGCACTATATTATCAAGGACGTTATATCTTGTAGTATTAAGAATTTCTATAAGTAGGCTAGAAATGCTTAGTAAGTAAGTAGGCTACGTGACTTCTCGGTTGGCTGCCGTGCACAAATAAACCAGAGATCACCAGTGTATCTTCCCTTTGTTGTTGACGTGTTTACAACACAAAGGGTCTTCCTTTATCTTGTCGTCCTTGAGTAGCGGGCTGTGACATGTACATATGTATGTGTCATCACTTTGTGGGACTTGGATCTTATAGCCTGGTGGTATGTGTATAGCCGGTATAACCACCCCTCGGCGTAACACACCAGCGTCTGTATCTGTATCTGTTTCTGAATCTCTATCTGTATCTGTACAGCCAGTATAACAGCCCTTCGACGTAACACACCAGCTTCGAAGGCACGCGGCGCGGCGGCAGCTGGCTACATTACATCGAATGACTTGTTATACCCAACCTTTGAACATCGATCATCTAACTCGGATATCCATATAGTAATGATCCTACCTACAAGATGAGTTTTTGAACACCTCAATTATTGGTTGATAACTCTGGCACTTGAAGGCATGGCTATTTCTCATTCTTTTCGAACTTGTATTAGGTACTTAGTAGCTGGTACATCACCAGTGTGTTAGCTGGTAACCGCCCTATCGCCAGCTTTAAAAGATCTGCTTGGAGATTAGGTAAAAAAAAACACCCATATACCTGGCCCTTGGCATGGTTACCAGGCTAAGGGATCTAGGGCCGAATTGTCCTACCGGACGTTTTTTCAGTGACCCTGAAATTTCCTTCATTTCCAAAGGTTTTCTTTGAGATCTACACAGAAATGTTTGAGAACATTTTGGCAAGGAAATGAAGACGGTACCGAAGTAGTCATTTTACTTACTAGTACCATACAGTGAACGGTAGTTTACATGGTCGAAAGGGGGGGGGGGCAATATAATAGCTTTGAGGGCAATGCCCTTTTCCTAAGCGCACGCTGGGAAAGTGTGTCTAGGTACGAAGTTGCTGGTTCTACTGATGAGTCTACGGCTACCTTCCTTCCTTACGCCTACACAAACAAATCGTCCGCCTTGCCCTTGGAATGTTTCTTTAAGACATTCGTCATATACGAGGCGTCAAGGTTAAGTTGAGGTGAATACAGACGGTAGAGGATCTTGGCGGGACAGCATTCTTCACACTAATTGAATCACACACTTCTGTAGACACAATCATCCGCACTCTAACTTAGTATTGTTGTGAATGTTTAACGTATTATTATAGTTTTGTTTGGGATTGTTAGGTGTCAATTAGAACTTTTGAGTTGCGTATGAGTCTTCGCACTTCCCGGTTGTTGAATCACTTACTTCTGCACACACAAGCATCCTCCCTTTAACCTAGCATTGTTGTGAATTTTTAACGTATTATGGTTTTGTTTGGACAGTTAACGAGACTTTTAATTTGTGGATGACGTAAATTCCGCCCATCGTCGGTTTAATCATAGGTCTGTTTCGGTGGCAATGACCTTGCACTTTTTATGACGTACCTCACGACAGTTGTAAAACTTTCGTTCGACAAAACTGATCTAGAAACATTTGTCGTAGGCTGTCTTGCGATTTTGATGTCGTAAAATCTTTAACCAAGCAGACTGTGACAAACCAACCACCCCCGACGATCTAAGACAGCTTTTTTTCGTAACAAAACACAGGAGTTTCGTATACAACACATTCACGACTGTCCCAGGAATGTGTACGACTGTGTACAACGAATATGTCCGGTCCCTTAGCAGTGAAGAATTTTTGCAATAACGTTTGGGTACTTGTTCTTGACTTTGACCGTGTTTATACACAAGGCAGGAACGATACCATCAATAGTTGTCAAGGGCAACCCTTTTTCTACTTGGCACAGTCATGCCGCTTCCCTGGTAACGGTTCCAAACACGTACCCTATCAACCGTGTGTGCCACCCAGTTAGTGTCTTCATTCCTCTTTCAATGAGATGCCTTAGATAGTTGCCTTTGTTGTCTCTTCCACAAACAAATAAAATAACAGCTACCTCGTCGGGGGAAAGGCACCTTAAATGTCAGTGATCAAAGCATTGTCAATTTGGCAGGTGTCTCGTCCTTTTGCTTCAATTACTCAAAGTTCTTCAACCGGACAGTAGAAAAGAATCAGCAAACCCTACCGGAAAATTACATTGCAATTGTAGTTTCTGTGGACTAATTCTGTTTTCTAATCGTCGCAAGGCCGCAGTTTTCTCATATTTCTTGTGTAAACGGCATAAACAGATATATTCTACAGAAAAGTACGTAGAAACTATAGATAGATAACCGTACTAAAAAGTCACAACTTTTGCTTTTTCTATAAACAATTTTGTCTCAAAAAAGGAGATATATTCTTCAGAAATTAATGTAGAAGCCATAGGACTCTCCAAAACAAATACAATTGAAGAATATTTGTAATCAAGAGACTCAAAGATAAAAAAAAAGCTAAAACTCTCGACCAAAATAAGTGATGTAAACTTCCTACTGGTATCGTGGAAGATTAGCCCATACAACATGATAATTAAACGCCTACACCCTAAATTCACTCATACTCCCAAATTTCCAACGTTCTTCCAAGAACGCTAACTACAAGACTTTCTGATACTAATCTATCTGCGTCATCCACCAATGAGACATCAGGAAACTGGGTAACCTTTGCAACGACACAAACAATAATCCACCCCCACCGGCGCAGCCAAGAGCTAGCAATGCGTGCAAACCCCTTTTAGAAGTCTAGTACGCAGTGTTGGTATAGTGCTCAACCATGGCATACTGGGGCTTGGTGACGTTGTATTCTATTGTTGCGGTATTCAGTGACTCAAGCTAAGACCTACCCGCACCTGTAAGCTGAGCCCCACTTTCCACAGCCACCCAAGCAAGACTGACTCTTTAAATATCCCCGCAGAAACCGGGGAGGCCAATTGCAGTGCGCGCAAAGACGCACGATGGCCACCGTACCGTGTTTACTCCTCTTGGCGGCGATAGTCGCACTGAGCGCCGCCGCCCCGGCTGACAAGGCATCGGCACTCCTGGACGGCGAAAAGCGGATCGACGAGCCACTAAACATGCTGATGCTGGAAGCAGCGAAGTTGAAGAAGGACGAAGAAGAAGCTTTGACCAAGAAAAGCGTCGACTCTCAGAAAGACTGGCCTGTGGACGCACCCTTGATCAAGAAAGTTGTCATGAAGGTAAGTCTTGTGAAAACGAAAATTTTATGAACTTTTTCTATACAGGTAAAGTTTTGTTATCGTTTTTTTTTTACTCTTTCAGTAGAAAACGGCTTGAATGTCTAGTTCAAGAGAAGTTTTAAGTGATTGGGAGGAATAAAATCACTTCAACTTTGCGATAGAAAATCCTAAGGGGCATGTCCGCGTTTCATACTTTTTGAGGACTTTTAGAGAGAAATGCTTTTCAAGTATCGTTGCTCTAAGCGATTGGTTAAATTGAGTAAACTTTAAATCGAGATAGAGATGCAGAGAACATGTTTCCGGCCAATTCTTTACCTCTTTCAAGTAGTTTCAGCTCAAAACTTGTCAAATATCGTGCCGTTTTTCACAATTTAAAATAAGTCGCACCCTTTGAACGGAAATGCAGTTCTAAAATCTCGTTACATTTGTATATTACACATCCAGAATAACAAAGTAACAACAAATAGACAACTTAAGCTAGTTGTGGTTAGCGTTTAAAGTTTTTTTCTCAACTTTGGTTGTTGTTACAAAGCACTTGGCTTTGAAACGTGTGCGGTTTGGGGAAAACACTCGGCGATTGTAGTTCTTCATGTAAAAATCAGTTCAGGAATTTTCTTGCTTGTTTAACAAAGCTTATTTTGACTAGACTATGGGACATGTTTCTACAGATCCTTGTTTCTACCTAGAGCACTACAAAAACTTTGCCGTTTTAAAGGTCTTTTCTAAAAGCGTGGACACGAAATGGTGGATGGATTCACGGATGATCTTTCTGTGTAGTTCGTTGGTTCTTGGTAGCCTCTACCAGGCTTCGGGAGGCGGCAAACTGTTCTCTATCTCTCTATTTAGCCGATTTCTACTCTTTCCAGCCGCCTCCCAAAGCCTGGTAAAGGCTAGGTTCTTGGTTTGAGCGTTAATTTGCCCGTATGGAGATAAAACCGTTGGCTATGTAGGTATCATCTATATTAGCGTCTGATCATGAATAAGAGAACTAAGAAGCCGCATTACTACATGTTTTAGTGGTGTAAGATCCTGAACCGCCTATGTTGCGGGAGACCTGGCTTCCATTCCCTAAATGTTGTCCATTTTGCCATCATTTATTTCGTCTCTTTTCTTTGCCTCTCTTTTTGTTTCTTAATCTCTACCTAACCGCAAAAGTTTGATTCCATACTAGTAGTCGGTTTTGGAGCGAGGTGGTTTTATTTCATAGTCTTAAAGGGCCGTACTCTACAAGTGTATATAACTCAATGTATTGTCCTAAATTTAAAGTCAATCCACTGGTCTAAAGTGGCATGAATCAAAGTTCAAAATTTAGACTGTCTTTGAAGCAAATGTCTTTAAAAATTAAATTTATAGACTAGTTTCGAAGTTTCTGTTCAAAATGATCTCCGGTAGAGCTGATTCTACGAGACGACTCACTCACTCACTCACTCACTCACTCACTCACTCACTCACTCACTCACTCACTCACTCACTCACTCACTCACTCACTCACTCACTCACTCACTCACTCACTCTCTCTCTCTCTCTCCCATAGCTTAGTCTCTACTCTGACAATTGTATATAGACCGGATACATGATAAATGAGTTAGGGACAGGGACGGGACTGTACAAACAAACATACAAACATGGACTAGTTGGGCGGAGAGAGAAAAGAATTTTCTCATTAAGTGGAGCACTTAAACACGTTTACAGGTCTGGTGGGGTCATTCCAGTGGACTAAATCGTAAGCCGATACAAAATGTAGCAATTTGTGGACCTCCCCCTGGTGGCAGCATGAAGAGAAGACACTATAAAATCCGTACCTTAGAAACAAATTCTATGTACCAATACAAATTCATCCAGTCTGTAGATTGTGTCATTTAAGCATTTGAAAAGGATGACAAAATTTGGGGGAAAAGGACAACAAGTGTTGTCCGTGATTATCTAAAAGGCAGAACAGTTAAAAACGAACCATAGAAAATAGAACAAAGTTTTTTACATGTACTGTGAGCTATCAGTAGACTTTCCGTACACTTAAGTAAGACCAACTTTTATTTAAAAGTACATGAAATTGTAGAATTCGGAATGAATGAATGGTGTGTTTGTTTATCTAGATTTGTGCGGTATGTTTCTGGTAGTATCATAGGCTTGCAGGCCGGCCAGACGTAAACACAAATACAACATACAGACACAAAACGTCGTCTTCTGGACATGGTCGTCTGCGAAAACACAATGAGAAAAAAATCGCCTAAATCTTTACATATCACCACAAAAGACTGTCACCACCATATATTACGCCCTTTACCACACAATGGACGGAATGCCGTACTTTGATTGGACCATGTTAACATTTGAACTCAACGGAAATCGTTCTGTAGTGACTACAATGGGTGAAAGGCACGCTTGATTGGTGGAGTTAAACTTGCGTCTTGGTCTAAATAAACTTATTACAAGTCACTGTCCCATTGACATTTTTCACAATCTTCAGTCAATAGAAGCAGCGGGGAACAGATATCTCACTTTAATACATCAAAGCGTTCTAAACATCTGCTGCTGCTGTGAAGAATGTTTTGACAGAAAGGCCAGCTTTAATGTAATATAAACAACGATTTACAAACATAAAAACAAGTTACCCAGAATGCATTTCTGTTCCGGATTCAGCAGGGCGGGTGTTCCGCCATCTTTGATTTTTTTTTGGGTGTGAGAGAGACCAAAGTATATACGTTCGCTCTGAATGTATATCGTAGTTTCAATGTTTTCTAAATGGACGTATAAAATGATTAAAAACTTAAACACTCTATGTGGATGAAGCGCCAAGCAAGTAGCTTGCTTGACTCTAAGCATTAGAGTTTTTATTATGACCTTATTATTTAAGTTCGAATGACTTTTGTTCATTGCAGGTTCTAAAGGAGTTGAAGAACCCAACAGATGTGATGTCCCAAGACAGCAGGGGTCTTCAAGAAACACGAAGTAAGACACTGACATTTGCTGTTTGTTTGTTTCTTTGCTTGTTTGTTTGTTTGTTTCTTTGTTTGTTTGCTTGCTTGTATTGGTGAAGTCTACCATCATTCCCTGTCTTGGCCGCTTGCATGGTCAACATCAGGAACTACTTGCACTCAAGCGGATTGATACATCAAGAAAAGTGTGTGAGTGACGCGATCTCTACCTTTCCCTCACAGCGCAATGCGGAGGACAGTTCACCGACATAGAAGGCGAGTTCACGTCTCCGAACTACCCCGAGAACTACGACAACGAGCTGAGCTGTACCTGGACCATCACACTGCCGGACAACAACCTCGTGCTTCTGACCGCCGACGACTTCCAGACAGAAAGGGCTTACGACGTCGTCAAGTTTTTCGACGGTGACAGCGCCTCTGCATCTGAGATACGGAGGTAAGACTGACTGTCAGTCTGTTGGCTTACAGTTTAGCCAATAAGAGAATGGCATATAGGGGTTCGACCAATCAGAGAATGGAAGCATGTCCTTCAAGTATATGCTTTTGTATGGTCTCTACGTTTTGATGGAAGTGGGCGGGGCTATAGGATCGGTCTTTCCCCCTGTCCGTCTCTCTCTCTCTCT
>NW_017804132.1:572881-699029 GCF_001625305.1 Branchiostoma belcheri
GTCCTCGTCTCTCTCTCTCTCTCTCTCTCTCTCTCTCTCTCTCTCTCTCTCTCTCTCTCTCTCTCTGTGTGTGTGTGTGTGTGTGTGTGTGTGTGTGTGTGTGTGTGTGTGTTTGTCTGGTTGTGTGTGTGTCTGCCTGGTTGCGACTCTAGCTGTCTGGTTGTCTTTCTCCCTTCCTATCACTCTATCTGTCCTTGTCTGTTTTTCTCTTTTGGTATTGGAGAGGGAGTGAAGTCTGCCATCCCCGATTGCGGTCTTGTACTTTCATATTCATGTTAAAGAAAAGGAATATTGTCATAGCAATGTGACATTTAATTTTGATGACTTTTCTAGCGTTGCCGGTTTGCCCAGAGATCTGTCCACCATCGTCAGTACCGGTCCCAGCCTGACTGTCGGCTTCACGAGTGATGGCAGTGTTACGGAGAAGGGATTCTCATTTTCTTACCAAGGTAAACACACAACAAACACTTCAAAGTTTGTAAAACTTTATCAGAGAAAAGAATGCTGTATGTACAAGACATGGTGACAGCACACTTAACACTTAACTTATATTCATGCCACTACCAACGCAGAGACAATACATAAACCTAGAAACAAGCAAGGCACAAATGTACATTAATAATTTGATACTAACAAATGGCCAAAGGTTTCCATTCCAACTAAGACTAATATGAATGTATGAATTTATAAATTTATAAAAAAAAAGCGCTTAGAATTTAAGTCATTTACCGTTAGGAATCAAGAGCGCAGAATGAGAATTGTAGATTGGTTAAAGTGATGACCGCCCCAAAACATTTTTACCTGAAATGTGTAAATATATACCTATATGATATATATTTCTTGTTCTGTCAGCGATCAAATGTGGAGGTCAGGTGACCGACTCCAAAGTGCCCATCACCAGTCCCGGGTTCGGAGTTCTGGACCGGTACCCGAACAACACGGACTGTGAGTGGGTCATACTGGTCAAGCCGGGCGCCACGGTCAAACTCACGTTCGATCAGTTCAACCTGGAGGGACCGTACTGCGCATACGACTTCCTAGATGTGAGTAAAATATCCATACACCAAATAAAAACAGTTACTCAAGCAACTGGATATGACTTTGGAACAATTACTCCAGTTGCTTGAGTAACTGTTTTTTGGCGTATCTTATTACCTGGATGTCTAAGCTTTATCGACGTAAATTATTCATAGCCTATGTCAGCAATTTTAGTTTTAGTACGATCATTTGAAAAAGGGACTGAAATCGTTTTTAAAAAAATTTCTATTGCAGTTCCAAGGTCAATCACCAGGGGCCCAAAGTCAACTTACACAATCCACTTCACCCCATCTGCCCACTGACAAAATATCATCGCATTCCGTCTAACGGATCTTGAAATATACACCAAAGCATCATCTAGACCAAAAACAGACGCCACCCACTTCACGGGGGTGAAGATTCTAACACAACATCTTTGCCTTAGATACTAGACGGGCCAAACAACAAGTCAGAGAGAATCGACAAGTACTGCGGGGACACACTGCAGGGGCAGACCGTGCGGTCCACAGGCAGCGCCCTCTACCTGCACTTCCACTCGGATCGGAGCGTCGCCGGGACCGGGTTTTCCGCAAGCTTCAGGGCGGTGTGTACTGGTGAGTGTGGTGAGTTGGGTTCAGATTAACTATTGCGCTAGTAGATAAGCTTTGAAGCTTGAGCGCAATGACATATTTAGACATTCAAATAGTATGCACTTTTTTCTAACAGCATGAGATAGCATGGCAAGAACCACGATACTTGAATAGCGCAAACAATATAAAACTCTACTCGGTAACACTGTCTATGTAAGATGCTGTGCTACAGATTCTAACAGAACAAATAGAATGTATATAAAATATACGCATGATGAATATAGTAGACATTCTACAATATTCCTCTGTATGTAAAACAAAATAAGATTACATTCATCTGTTTCTGATACGCTGGGCTTCTTCTTCATCGATTTATCACCTTGTTCCTGGCAAAGGTTTAAGGAATCGGGACACGTCCTGCTTGCATCGCCCACGTACAGTTTCTTTTCATCAATAAATAAGTTGGACATTCTCTGTTGTAGCAGCGACAGAGCCGCCTCTAGTTACGGAGGCGCCACCCCTTCCACCGACAAATGCACCACCCCCTCCAGAGACGGAGGCTCCACCCCCCGAACCAACAGAAGCACCACCCCCTCCACCAACAGAGGCACCACCCCCTCCACCAACAGAGGCACCACCCCCTCCAGAAACAGAAGCCCCGCCCCCTCCAGTGACGGAGCCCCCTCCATTGGTGGAGTGCCCGCCGTACCAGTACGCATGTAGGTCCGGCGAATGTACACACCAGCGGTATGAGTGCAACGGCACACCAGACTGTCAGGACGGCAGCGACGAAGCACGCTGCTTTGGTGAGTATCATTCCGCAAGATGGTTTGCCGGGGTAGGGTTCAGTTTCCCTTCTATTAAGTATCATAGTAACATGACCGAATGTTTTTATACTAGTTGGCTTATTATGTTTAGCACACATAAATATGATCTTCATAACAGTCCTTCGCAACCCCTGCTTCGCCTTTTGAGTCAGTAAGTCAAACTTGCCTAAAATAAGCTTGGTGTTTTCTGACTTAGGGAGAAGATATACTGCTGTAGTGAGGGTTAAACGTTAGTTCAGTGCCTAGAAGTGGCCACTGAGCAAACTTGTTAAAAGTGACGGAAAGGCTGAAGAGATGCAATTATTAGCATAAACACGAAAGTTCATCTGTGTTGGTAGTTACATGTTAAAACTTTAGACCCAACTTAATACATTGGATCTTAAGTTTTAACTTTAAACATAAACAGCGTTTATTGACGTTTTATACCTCTAGCTCTAATGCGTGTTTTATTTTCTCCAAACAGAGTGCGACCACAACATACACAAGCCTTATTACGTCATGCCGTACTACTGGGTCTGTGACGGGCTAAATGACTGTGTGGACGGGGCGGACGAGGCCGGATGTGAAGGGCCGCCCACTCCGCCTTCTGTACTAGGTACGTATCTTATCCTGAGCTTCTGTATCTGTATAGCCGGTATAACTGCCCTTCGGCGTAACACACCAGCTTCTGTATCTGTATAGCCGGTATAACTGCCCTTCGGCGTAACACACCAGCTTCTGTATCTGTATAGCCGGTATAACCGCCCTTCGGCGTAACGCACCAGCTTTGCAGGCACGCGGCGCGGCGGCAGCTGGCTACATTACACCGAATGACTTGTTACACCTAACCCTTCAACATCTATCTTTTAACATGGTTTAAAGCTATCTAATGACAATGCCCCTAGCCTACTGAACTTGATGACAGCGAGACAGCGAGATCATAGTTCTAGGAAAGAATGAGTTTTTGAACACCTTAATCCTTGGTTGATAACTCTAACTCATAAGTTGGGCTTCCACCTGTTTCAACTTGGCGCCACCTGAACTTCACGTTATTAGTTGGTCCTTACATACTACAGATGACTTTATGACTGTGATATTCTTTCCCTATGTAGAAGCCCATTGGTCCGAGTGGGGTGACTGGGGTGCGTGTTCCAAGGACTGTGAAGGCACGAGGAACCGTACCCGGGAGTGTGTGAGGTACCAGGAAGGACAGGAGTGTTTGGAAGGCTCGAACGTGCAACATGAGATGTGCGGATCCCCAGGACCCTGTACGCCTGAACCAGGTAGGGTAAAACATTAATCAAAGGTTGATGACCCGTCCTGAGGTGTATATGGTGTGATAAAGCCTTGTCAGTTGCTATAACCACCGAATAAAACCACCGAGTGAGCATAAAAAGGAATTGTGTAATACATGCTGGTGGGCAATAACACGCGAGAAAGCGCGGCGACCACCATTAGCAGAAGGCGCGGTTGACGACGCCCCCGCCCTTTGCCGTGCCGACCTTCTGCCGACAGAAACGCTTAACCTTTGGATATTTGAGTGCTATGAAATAAACAGGAGTGTTGTTTACGTTCTGATCATGTGAGGGGTCCAAAGTTCGGCAACTCTACGTATGTTGACCGGTTTAGTCCATTTCTAGTTCTCCTAGCATGACTATGCATATAATATGTATTGTCACCTGCTCGCCGTTTTGTAATTAGACCAATTGTATATGTCAACTTGCCAAAATTTGTCGAGTAAAATGTATGTACATGTGAACACGCAATTCAGCTCACGAGCTGCGATGAGTGTGTTACGAATAATAATAATAATGATACATGCTCTACAATATAATAATATTGCCCCAACAATCTTCGTCAGTCAGAAGACAAAAGATAGAAGAACACTGCAGTTCTCTTACCGTTTGGGGAAACTGGATTAAACTTGAAGATCTGGAACAGTCGGCAGTCGGACACAAACTAGAAAAGCTCTCTGAACAGCCCCCGAGCCGTCTTTAAATTTGTGGTATGGTCAACTGACTGCCCACACGTGACAACCAGCTGATTCGATGGGGGGAAAGTCCTGACTTCTAAATCTAAGATCTTCTAATGATAACTGCCCCCATGTCAGGGTCAACAAACTCTAGGACATTTCCTGGACTCCTGTCCGGTTGCCCTGAAGGACACCAGGTACACATGGCGTCATAGTCTCACAAAAACTAAAGAAAAATTCTGAAGAAAAAGTCTGAAATCTCCTATTTCTTGTTATCATGACAGTTGACGTCCCACTTTAAAGAAGCCACGTGACAAACCTCACTGGGTCAGTCTACTGAGGAAGACCAGAGTGACTGCTCTAGATGAGAGAACTTTTTTGTGTTGGATCAAAAGTTTTAACTCTAAACAAATTTCTTGTTGCTCTGTAGACAGTGACTGTGGCACCAGGGTGTTCGAGCAGGGTCGTGTCCGGATTGTCAACGGCGAGGACGCAGTGCGGGGCTCGTGGCCGTGGATCGTGCAGTTCGGGGTGACGTGGGGACAGAAGCCGTTCTGTGGAGGAACCCTCATTGATCCGGAGTGGGTCGTCACCGCTTCACACTGCTTCTACGACGAAGAGTACGTTTATTAGACTATATTCTAAGTGATTTACTCGCTTTTCATCTCAATGACGCCATCTTGGTGTCTTGATCTGCATTTTGATGAGTCGTGGCTCAAACAGTTTTATTTGGCCAGTCTGAGTGCACGTGGGTCGTCACCGCTTTACACTGCTTCTACGACGAGAAGTATGTTTATTGGACTGTATTTCTTTTACTATAATTAGCGTTTTACTCGCTTTTCATCTCAATGACGAAGCCGGTTGTGGCCGCCATCTTGGTGTCCTTGATTTGCATTTGATGAATCGTGTCTGAAACAGTTTTACCCCTGTGTTGGAATAACCATGTACTGTTTTTCTTTTACTACTAATGGTAAGCGTTTATACCCATTTCCACGAAGCAAGCAGGTTGTTCTAACCGCCATTTGGTGTCCTTGACTTACATTCTGATTGATCGTGGCTCAAACATTGGCAACTTTCTCTGTAAGGTCGGGGGAAGGTCCCGAATGTGTGACAGGGGTTCAATAATTAACAGGAATCTTGTTTCATCTTTACAGCGGGCCACCGGATGTCTCCAAGTTCACGGTTCTTCTGGGGAAACACCGGCTGCGGAGGGATCCGATGGAGGACGGAGCCGTGCTGCTCTACCCCTCCCAAATCATCCTGCACGAAGAATACGACAATGCCGAGGTACAGGCATTATTACTTTTGGGTACGGAAAGTAATCTCCAAGCAGATGGCCGCAAAATACAGTGTCAAATTGGAGAGGGAGTATCCATTGGCCAGCCAGTATCCATTGGCCACTTCGGTGGCTAATGAACACTCCTTGCCACCGTAAGATCTGCTTGGAGATTACACGAAAGTATTTTTTGGGTGTCTGTTATATAAACGTCTGTGCGGACAGAAGAGGGTGACCAGCACGTGACTGGGAAAAGATTGACAGGTAGTGAATTTGAGAGTATAGGTTGAGAGCATGTGGGAAGGGAAGGTTGTCAGGCAGAATGACAGGAATTCAAAGGGTCATTCACAGGTATTAAAATAGGAGTGAACTTGAGATTAGTTTGACAGCACGTGGGAAGGGAAGATTGACAGAATGACAGGGATTCAAAAAGGTCAGACACAGAAAATAAGGGTGAAAAAGATGGTCAAGTGAACAAAAAAGTATTTTTCGAAAGTCTTTCCTGCTTCAACACAGACGAGCCCCAAACTACAAAAAAAACGCTTCATTCGGGTGTGTGAAGTTATGGCACATGTACTACAAACCATTGGATTTTAATCAGACACATAACCAGTAAATTGTCTATCCCACAGGTGGATAATGACATCGCTTTAGTGAAAATCCCAGCAGTGGACGTGGACAACAACGACTACATCAACACCGCCTGCCTGGAGGTTCCGGATGTTGCGAATTCATCCACCCAGTTCACGTCAAAGTCCACCTGTTTCACCCAAGGATGGGGCGTCACTGAAAGTGAGTCAAACGCCTCTGAAAAAAAAAACATCAAAAGCGTTTCTTATCACCGTACTTACTGTTTTTATGTTGGATCAATTCGAACCAATTATGGCAAAACATTTGACGTAAGCCTAATCTGAAAATAGAACTTATTACATGTAAAGAAGGCATACGTAGTTTTTGGTAAATCTAAAGATTATTAAAAAAATAAAAATGTGTGTGTATGTTTGTGTGTGTGTGTGTGTGTGTGTGAGAGAGAGAGAGAGAGAGAGAGAGAGAGAGAGAGAGATGAAAATGTGTATGTGTGTGCGTGTGTGTGTGTGTGTGTGTGTGTGCATGTGTGTGTCTATCTGTCTGTCTGTCTGTCTGTGTGCATTAACACAATTAATAATACTGTACCCATGTCGTCTTGCAGACCAAACGCAGGCAGACATCCTCCAGGAGGCCCGTGTGCCGCTGATAGAAAACTGTGTTGAGGAGACGTCCTACAGGGAGAGCCATATAACGGAGAACATGCTGTGTGCTGGCTACGTCGACGGCGGGGTGGACTCGTGCCAGGTACAACAACTTATCCCTGATTTTATTTTTTACAACAAAAATTTATGAACCATAAACACAACAAAGAGTTTTGCTACTCTGGGGGGCTTTCAAGACTCACTCTGCCTCATCATAGTCTGGGTTTATGTTTGTATGTGTGTGTTTCCTTTTGCTCGTAGGTATTTAAATGAAGTGTCAGAACGGGGGTGGGGGATTTGGTTACCGCAGATTGGTCAACTTGGGAGGTTGTCATGACCACAAAAAGTCAGAGACAGGAAGTTTTGTTTTTCAGAAGCTAGCCTGGTGAGATATACGAACGTGGCCCAAATGATAAAATGTGAAACGTTAAATGAAAAAAATGTTGATTGATTGATTGATTGATTGATTGATTGATTGATTGATTGATTGATTGATTGATTGATTGATTGACAGGGTGACTCCGGTGGTCCGTTGGTGTGTCAGGACGAGACGTCCGGTCGCTGGCAGCTGGTGGGCATCACGTCGTGGGGGTTCGGCTGCGCCAGGGACGGGTACCCTGGGGTGTACGCGCGCGTCAGCAGGTACATCGACTGGATCAAGAACACTATCGAGAACAATTAGTGACGTCACAGGTCATACGTCAGCATACGGGAACTCTGGGTCTCTACCATTGTGACAGCACTTCGGCAGAACGTACTGCACCTGCGCGAAACCCGTGATGTACTTTGCATAGCACTTAGGCAGAAGATCTCATATAAGGTTGTATTCGCCAATATAAGGTAGTTTCCAAATGTTGTGTTGTAAAAGATATCCTCTACAACAGGCAAAATTCTGACGCAACGTTGACCAAAAATCCAACGAAATCGTGAAAAATGTGGGTTTGCGCACGCGCAGTACGTTCTGCTGACGTGAGCTCATTGTGACGTGTTATGATGATGACGTAGTATCTCTTTTGCAACGTTCTTTTTATTGAAATGATTCACAGACGAGCAGCCATTTTAAACAGTTCTAAAATATACTAGAAATGATGCCAGTTGCCAGATGTCAATATTAAGCCAGGAATATCTCACTGTGATAATCAAGTTTTATATTCATTTCACATATCATAATATTTTTGTATATTTGGCATTTTTGTAATTCTTGACTTTAGTATGTGATTTTTAAAGGCAGTTTTACACCAGTTGGACTTACATGCCAGTTTTTTCCAACATATTGCCCTTTTTTATGAAATACATGTAGTATGTTTTGTGTTTTCCGTTTTCATATTTTACTCTGGTTGCCTGAATGTTGCAAGTTCTTTGCTTGGTTTGTTCATATTTGACCACTTTTAGCTTATTTCGCACGGAATTGTTTTGCACATGTGTGTATAATAGGATACTACATTTGTAGTATATATTTGGTTAATAAATTACGGTTAAAGATTTTGTGTGGAGTCCTTCCGCAATATTATTCCGAAATATTAGGCGGTTGATTTTTATGCCTTAATAATTACCAGAAGATCCATTGAAAGTGACTTCACGCTCTTACGTTTTATTGCATTTTATTGAATAAAAGATTACAAACCAGTGTTCAATTTTCAGCCTTAGCGTCTACATTACGTAATATGAATGTATCAAGAATATTAAAGGTAACAAGAATTAGGAGACCTCATTTGAATTTGTATTTGCGTACTTGCACCAGCATTTGCGGATTTTGGCCTTCATTTTTCCCATTTTGGATTTGCATTTGCGGATTTTGACCTTCATTTTTCCCATTTGGATAACATGTCATGGAGGTAATGATGGTCAAGTACTAAAATGTTGGACATAGAAATAGAACTGATGGCTGGACAAAAACCGCCTAATAAATAAACAAGTGATTAAAGTGATGCAAAATGTTTCTAACGTTCGGAGCATTTACACAACATTAATCGAATTGAATATAGCTTTCTAAACTGTCATACCATGAAATTACTTACAACAAACGACATTAAAAATGATTCAATCTACAGTCCTCCTATACAACTCTTACTACATGTAGTCTTACATCTTCAGTATGCTGGTTTAATACCCTTATCTAACGACTTAATCAAAAAGAGTTACGATTGGCTTTAAATTACACATTTAACTCAACGATTAAGCTTAAATATTATGTATCGCCGCCACTCTTCACAACTTGATGAATCTCGTTCCCATACGACGTCATGATCTCGTTCCCGGCGTCCTTAGTTATCACCGGACCCTTCAGGCTCGACAGAGTCGCGGTTGGCCGCCATTTTGTCCGCGATCCATGGCAGGAATGACTGATGGTAAAACGAAACATAACATGTCAGTATAGAATCAAACGGTTTTGAGTTCAGATCCATCACATCCCTATCACATAACAATTCAATTGGTCCAGTAATGTCAATAATTATAGATACAATTACAAATTGAAGATTGTAGAAAACTCTGTAGAACACTTGTATCAAATGTCTGCTCACCTGTACGCGCGCATAGACTCCTGGGTAATTCTCGCTGGCGCATCCGTAGCCCCATGACGTAACGCCGACCAGAGACCAGCGGCCCTGGCTGTTCTGACAAACCAGCGGACCCCCCGAGTCACCCTGTGGGAACAAAAGAACATAACGTTTAGCGTGTCACAAATCTTCAGAAATAGATATCACTAATAATTGTACGAGTAGTAAGTCAACCAGAACAACAAGATCTTGAGATAATTTTGCTGGTGCTTTGTGTTTCTATATCTCTGAATTCCTGCTCCCCCTCGGTCAGATTCTAAGACCCTTGGCCTCCAGCCATTCTGCCTGACAATCTGTTCCCATCCATGTGCTGTCAACCTACACTACAGTCCAAATAAACAGATACAGAAGCCGACAGCTCAGTCACCCAAAACAATTCATCTGCTTGGAGATTAGCAAGTTATACAAAAATGAAGTTTATTTCCTAAGTCCTATAGTTTTATATTCTAAATGTAGCTTGAGATGCACAATAAGAAAATGTTGACCAAAGGAATTTTCATTCTAACCTGACAAGCGTCGACACCTCCGGCCAGATAGCCTGCACACAGCATGACGTCAGTGATTCCGCCGGCGTAGGAAGTGGGACCGTTGCAGACGGCGTTGTCAATGATCGGCACTCGGGCCTCCTGTAGAACTTCTGACATGCGACCCTCTGTAAAAAAAACACAATTAAAATCAATAATGACTTCATTGATAATAACTTCTTCGATTGTACAGTATTCGGAAGGATGGACAGTGCATTGAAGAATAGAAAAAATAAGTAGAGTTGACGGTCGGGTCTTTTCTAGGTTTTGAAAATTGAACATACTGATTTCCCTGCTTAGCATTTAGCACTTATAAGGAAGAAAGAACACACAACAATACCAGTAGGCTATTTTCTACGTGTGTGGCCATAGAAATTGGGATGGGAACCGTATTATAGCCTGAAAGGAAAGGACTACAACTTGGATCAAAACAGCCCACATTGTTTCCTCAGACTATGATGTGTCAGTGGAAGAGAATTATTACGTTACAGTGGCGCCTTGCTGCGGACACCAAGTGCCACTGCAGCTTACATTTCATTCACAGTTGACTTGAACTTTCTTGTTGACTTACCCTCTGTGACTCCCCATCCGGTTGTGAAACACAATGATGATTGGTCGAACCTCTCTTGAGCGTCTGGTAGACAGGCCGTGTTGATATATTCAGTAGGGAAATTCACTGGTGGGATCTTGATCAGGGCAATGTCGTTGTTGATCCTGCGAATGATAGGTTAGGATAAGTTCAAATGTTACCTTGACCAATCAATCAAATAGTAATATTGTTGACAACTCTTTGTCCTCGTGATCATACGCTTCTATTAGATAGTACTATTATTGTTTTCAAGTAATCCGTTTTGTTTTTAAACCTAAGAAACAAGGATATAAGATTAACAGTTAAAACGTCTGTTGCTATGCAAATCAAGGACACCAAGATGGCGGCCAGCACAAGTGACTCAAAACGCTCTATATGCAAAGATCCAGATGAAGCTCACCTATGGGGGTCGTAATCTTCCTTGATGAAGAACTGTAGAGGAGTGACCACGATGGAACCTACGTCTATGGGAGGGGTGCGCAGAGTCTGGGCTCCAATCACGACTTGAAGATCAGTCGGGCGCCAGCTGCATTTTTTTGAACACCGCTCTTGTTAATTCACATTCACAGTTCAATGCATTCTAGCCTATATATACACTTTCTAAAATGACGATCTGTCCTGATCATATCTCGTATTATCTCGTATTTTCTTTTTAGAGCAGGAACTCTAATTATGACACATGTTGCCTTAGATGTTTTAACAACAAATACACATGTATTGCCTCATCAAAAACATTTGTGAACTAGAAAGGTAACATTTGCAAAGCAAATCCATAGAATGTTTACCTTCGCATATGGTCTGCTCTGTTAGTTCTTACTTAACGCATTCATATATGATCAGACAGGAGTTTAAATCCCTCATTCTATAAAATTGCAACAAAAACCCAACACGAGTTACCATGGTGACAGACGGGCATTGACCTTTTTGGTTTGGAGAAGAAGAAGAGGAAGAAGAAGAAGAAGAAGAAGAAACAGAGCAAAAACAATATGTTTTCCTTCGGTAAAGATTAAATATCACTTTTATTGTTGATAAAACAAATACAAGGTGAAGAAATAAAACGTACTTGAAACCGTGGAAGCAGTGAGCTGCAGACAGGACCCACTCCCTGTCAATCAAAGTGCCCCCGCAGAAGGGGGTGGTGCCGGATCCTCGCTTCAGCTGCACCTGCCAGGGCCACGCCCCCCGCTGAGCGTCCTGACCGTTGATGATGCGCTCCGGGCTCCTCTCTGATTGGCGGGTTCCGCAGCCGATTTCTGATTGGATAAAGGATAGGAGCATGTCATTGGTCAGACGACCTGTTACAGTGGAACACTATCCCACCGCTGACACCATTCCTAGAGATGCAACTTACTTCTGCATCTGTATCTGTATAGCCGGTATAATCGCCCTACCGCCCCTATAGTTGCTATAATATCACTTGACATGGACTTACGTGGTTCTGGAGTACATGGCCCGGGTGTACCACACGCTTCGATCTGTACGTCATTTCCGATGCAGGTGATCCAAGATGGCGCCCCTTCCGGTATGATGCAGGTGCGCCTGCGCTGTCTCGTCCCCTCACACTCAGCAGAACACTCGCTCCACTCCGACCACTGGGACCACGTAGCCTCTGTGGGAAAAAATCATAAGTCAGTTTATAACTACATGTACTTCATTGCAGTCAGCAATCATGATGCCCAGTTCTAAAAATGGTGGATGTAACAGGATGAGCCTCTCTGTTTCGCCAATGTAGGATTCCTGGCGGGGACCTTGAAGTCATTGAAGGCTAGGATCTAAGAACATTCACGACCAAGTTCAGCTAGTTTAGAAGTGTCCCAACACATCCACATAGTCTACCAGATACCTTTGACCCAGTGTTGACGTCACAGTTCAAAGAAGCCACGTGACAAGCTTCACTGGGTCAGTCTACTGAGGAAGACTAGAGTGACTGGTCGAAAGCTCTAGGTCAGAGAACTTTTTGTGTTAGATCTAAAGTTTTGACTTTAAACACTTACCGAAGACTTGATCGTCTCTACAGTTTGACTCGTCCGCTCCGTCATGACAGTCGGTTATCCCGTCACAAACCCAGCTCTGCGGCATCCTGCTCGGCTTACGCTTGTCTGCGTCACATTCTGAAGGAATTAGAACAGGGTTATAATCAGACACTATTCTGGGTTGGCTCGAAGAACGTACCGTTAAATTGCCCTACAACTTTTCCTGAACATGTGGTTCTGGGTAAGGCTATTTGAATCAACATTTTGATATAGAGTAAAAAATATATAGAAGTTGGACAAAGTAAAAATCACATGAACAAGTATAAGTTGCTGCTCTTTTATATAACTTGAATGTACCTATCTTTAACACCAAATCAGGTGATCATGACCCTATTACAATTAGTTTTGCACAGTATTGAAACTGAGAGGTATGAAATAATAGTATGATTAAGATAAATGTGTCTATTAATGTAATTGATATTTTGTTATCTAATACATTTATGTTTTGCCGCCAAACTACTAAATTGAAATAAGTGAACTTACGGAAACAGTTGCTTTCGTCACTTCCGTCAGCGCAGTCCCTGACGTCATCGCACAGCCATTTCCAGTGGATGCACTCACGTGATAACGGGCATGTGTACTGGGTACATTCAGCAGGGGTGTGGGCTGTAGGGAGAGGTGTTCAACAATGTTAACAACGAACTAGAAAGGTAACATTTGCGAAAATGTTTACCTTCGCATACGGGAGATGCTCTGTTAATTCTTACTCAAATACATTCATATATATGAGACAGAAGTATAAATCCTTCCTACTATAAAATTGCAACATTATGTAACCCAACACCAGTTACCATGGTGAGGACAACAACTTAGGTCATCGACCAGATCAGAGGTCAGTATTTGGAGAAGAAGAAGAGAAAACGTAGCAAAAACCATATGTTTTCCTTCGGTAAACATAATCACAGAGATTTCAGACTTCCGGGAATTATTGCGCGTTTTCGTGAAGCTATTGGAGCTGTGGAGGGATTTCATATAATGTAATATCATCGGGTATTACACGACTAAATTCAATACATACATCCGTCCAGTCTGTTGCCCCCCTGTTATGTGGCCTGATGCAAGGTCCGGAATCCAAACATACACACATACCCTACATAAGCGCCACCCAAAACAACACTTCCGTCCCGATGGTAATTATTAGGGAATGAAATACAACACGATGGCACGATATTTACCTGTGGTATAAGTTGCAGTGAAGCCCTTTGAGTTGATGCTGTAGTCACTTGTGAACACGACCAGCATGCCTCGCGGGTTTGTACCGGAAATGGGATCAGCTGGAGCGGTACTTCCGGTGAGCCTGAAGATATCACGATTAAAGTTATATAAATATTACATTACTGTATGGTCTTATATGGGTACAATTTATGACAATATGCGTAAATATTACCTTTTTTACAAGATATTGTGTTTACTTAAGTAGCCATTTTTAAAGTTACTTTGGGAAACAACAAATAAAAATCAAACAAAACTGTTATATTAATGCAGTTTTGCACTTTTACTCACAAAATGTATTGCCATTAAAAGAGATTTAAAAAAAAACTTAATTGTTGTCGTTCAATCTTGGAGCAGTAAGTAATTTAATTCCTAACTCACTTTCCAAGGAGAATATCATTTTGAGTCAGGCCATCGTAGATAGACACGTGATCGTATCCGTTCTCTGTCTGTAATTCCTGGAACTGCAGTGTGACTGGCCCGCCGCTAGGGGGCATGATCCGCCACTTGCAGTCTGAGGTGTCTGGGTAATTGCTCGGGTAGTTGGGTGACGTGAAGGTCCCGGATGGAGCAGTCAAGTCGCCACCGCAGGCAACCGTATTTTTCCCTAAAAGACAAATATTTCACTGTTTTAGCGGGGGGGGGTTCAATAAAGTTTTCCCTCAAACACATATCTCTCTAGATTAGATAATATGACTTTTTTTTTTTTACTTTTTAAACTGTAAACAGTTTCTGTTCTATAACAGTGTAAACTTATTTCTCTAACCGTGCAGGTAGATAATTTCCGAATCGTAGTATTTTCTCATTATACCCAACGGTACAGCAAATAATATCATTAAAATCAGATTTTTACCTCCATCTTCTCCCGCCCTGGGCGCCTTGGTGGGAGTCTGGGTTTTCTGGCTCCTCTTGACGATCAACTGCCGGACGACCTCCTTCAGAGACTGTCTCTTTTTTCCCGCCTCCGCCATGTTGGTTACCATGGCAACGCCTAACGCCATCAACAACACCACTGTCACAAACTGCATCTTCTGTCAAGAAAATGAAAATCATTAATCATTTCTGTTTCTTTGGACATAAAAACGCCACAATTTTTTATGGTAAAAAGTTAACTACTTGTTGTTGTTGCAAGGCTCTCAAAGTGTTTTACAATTAATTAGAAGTACTAATAATTTGTACATACCAACAAGACCTAAGACAAATAGATTTTTAAGACAAGTGTACGCTTTTCACAAGTTCAACCGGTTGAACCGACATGATCTTGAAGTGCATGAATTTGTATCGGCGGTTACACGATGACATTCTGGAATTGTACACTTTCAGAACCTGACAGAACCCGGCCTGCCTTTTGAAGTATAGAGAATTCTTAGATAATAGTTTATGCACAATGGAGAAGATTATTGGTGACTTGTATCTGTACATTCATGAAGGGTAACGTAACGTTAGACATCTAGATCGAACCTTGCAGTCTGTAAAATAAACCAAAGAATTGGACCTAGAGGCGTTTGGCACGGACCTGTTCCGTGGATTTTACCTACTTTAGTTGTCCAATCAAAAGTCATCAGTGAAAGACATGCAATGATATTTCAGGGTGGCAAGACTGGATTTTCAACGTCAATTTTCTGGTGATTTTTTTTAATATGCGAAGTTTTCAATTTTTTTCAATTTTATTAAGAACAGTCAACATAGCAGGGGTACGTAGTACTCCTGAATTGTGTGGACTTTACATAAGTGCAAGAGACGCACAAGGCAATTACATACAAAAGTGGGACATGAAACACTAGAATACTAGTTGAATCAATCTTATCCCATAGCATACTGATAATTTGTGTCGTAAGATGCTTCTAGCTGTACCACCCAAAAATAAAGAGAGGGGAAGCTATTTCAAACGTTTCGAGTGTGACATTCAAGGCTTTGAGCCTCAGAAATGCATTTACTGGCAGTCTCTGGCTAGTTCAAGCTTCAACATAAATATTGGTTGCTTTCAAAGTTCGTAACCATTGCAATATTTGCAACAGAAGTCCCCTCACTACGCCCCGACAAAATATATGAACCGCTACCTTTACAAAAACGTATAACTAAAAAAAAAAGAAAGAAACACAAAGTTACAAAGCTTACGATCACAAATAGGGAAGTAAGCAAACAAAACCACTCACCTCCGATGTCTTCCAACCTGCCTCGGGAGGAACTCAGCTCAGGAATGGAGACAACTTAGTTCTGCTTCTCTTTTATTTCACCACGTTACCCAATAACTCCATGGTAACAGAAATGCAGCTTCCATTGTCGTTGCGAAAAGTGTAAGAAAAGTCCATTATCTGACGTAAGCCCATTGTTTATTACCTTTTACGTAAGATGATCATTACAATTTACCATGGTTACGACATATGAAACCTGGACACACCCTGATTCTAGTTAGATAATTTCTAAATTTGGAAAGTGGATGAATGTGGCATTGCTACACCCACATTGTTTATGGCACCTTATTTTGAGCAGAATGTACACATTGTCGACTGAAATGTTGTCTGCTTCGGTTGTGAGTCGGCACAGATAATTTCTCCTCGAAATGTAGCGAGTGAAACTTGCCCAAAGCTTCTTCTGGTGATATTTCTCCTTTTCGATGGTATATTTTGTCGTGACATTGTGATGACCAAAGAGGTTCAATGAATACTTGCTCTGACACGAACTATTTTTGGCATTTTCGCATCATGAAGCTGGGGTGCATCGTATTATGTATGTATTGTTTTGCCGGTTCAAACCACTACCGAGTATGAAGTACAAACAAATACGTTTTTAGTTTCAACGCTTTTATTATCATCGTTACATACAGCAAACTGATATTCAGTTATTTTCTTGTGTTATATTCCATGTCATATATAAGTGTGACTAGTTCTATATTAGGCAATTTTATTCACTGTGGAGAAGAGTGGTGCATGTTACTCGAAACGTCCAGAAACATCTTGGTGATTCATCCAGTAGTAGAGTTTGAATTGTCTATGAGGGTATCATTATCGGATATTTTATGTAATATTTTACACACAAATTACTTTTAACTTACTACGTTCATAGATATCGTCTGCATGGATATACAATGCAGGTAACCATGCTCTTGTTTATAGCGAAAAGTAGGTGCTAATTTGTAATTGTTGATTAAGAAGTTTGTCTACATATCTTTTGTCAATGGCGCCGTTTTCGGCACGAACATTGCAATACTTTGTGATTTATTGTCTATAGAGACAAAAATGACAGACAACGAGGCTCTAATTGAGTCAAGAAAAGTCATCAAATTACTAATTACTGATGATTACATCATTGTGACGTAAGACATTGACGTACACAAAAGCCAGCCAGTATCATCGCTATAGCAACGACATTGCGTCATCACTATGAGACAGACCAAAAATTGTTTTGTTACATTTCACCCATACTATAGTATGAGGGAAATGTAATTGTTTTTGTTTTAAAATGTTCGAAAAAAGTCACATGTTATTTCTGCATTTACCTTACGTTGTTAGTATGTGATGCATCACATTCTACGGTAGGCTCATTTGATAAATTAACAGTGTAATTGATTAGGAAAGTTAATAAATCACCTATGTTCGATTGAATAACAGTCTACTCGACAAATAACTGCAAAAAGTATACATGCACAAAGCCATGCTAATCATACTTCACTCAATGCCATAGGCTTAGATGAAAAATATCGTTTTTCATCTTTTTTCCCTTCTCCTCCTGCAATTTCGTTAAACATAACATCGGAGGGTTAGTTTGTAACAGTCAATTTGTGTATGGGGAGGGAGATGGAGTAAAACATGCTGTATTTGCTCGCAAGAAAATGCCAGCCTTCTAGTATATACATTGTAATACTATGTTTTAACGTTTTACTAGTTTGGATAGTTTTATTGCCCGGATGGTTTGGAGAGCCTTTCGTTGTACAGTAGTTGTGAGAGTTCCGCCTGTCGTTTACGGATGTTCTGAAAAATAAGCAGAATTAGCAGCGATGAGATGTAGAATGATGTGTTTGTTTGTTTGTGTTGTATTAATGGTTACTAACAAGAGCAGTGATGCTCTAACAACATCAAGGAAAAATTGAGGCTGTGCACATATGAATACTTTATTGAATTGGTCTTTAAAAAACTGATACAACTATTTATGCATGGATCAAGCAAAAATTTTCGCTGACAGGGCAACGCCATCGTATTCATATAACTAGTAACATACTTTTTAGTACGACACTTCTACTAGCACACATGATCAATACTGAAGAAGACTACTGTTTCTTGAGAGGGGTGAAGGAAGCCATATACATCAGGGCCCATCACCCTTCATTGAACCGCGACGGGGGCCGACATCGTCTACCATGGCCAGATACCTTTGACCCAGTGTTGACGTCACACTTCAAAGAAGCCACGTGACAAGCTTCACTGGGTCAGTCTACTGAGGAAGACCAGAGTGACTGGTCGAAAGCTCTAGGTGAGAGAATTTTTTGTGTTGGACCCAAAGTTTTAACTTTAAACATGTAACTACCAACACAGATGAACTTTCATGATAGTATGATCAATAGTTTCTTTCTCGAAATATTTTAGTGATGTATTGGATATTTGACTTACCTCCACATAGATTCCTCGCTGCCACAATCTCTTCTGAGGTCATGGCGTAATTGTACAGCTGAATACAGGCTATCCGACCCACGAAGTACCGCCCGTCCCCGTCCCTCACCGCCACCCGGACCGCGCCCTCAGTTGCGACTGACGGGACTTCGGTGCGTTTCAGCCCGACGAGTTTTCCGTTGTTCCAGACGGATGCCACCCCTGTGTTACTGTCGTAGGTTCCGCCCACGTAGTTCCAAGCGTTCAGCTCCAGCACACCGGGCGCAGAGACGCCAGCTACAAACTGTCCGTCTCTTCCAACCGGCCTACAACGGAAAGTCTCTGTCATTAATGCATTGGAAAATGAAATACATTTTGTTAGCCAGTGTCCTCACTATGAGACGTACCGAAAGAAACAGATTATTTCAGACAGTTACAACAATCTCTCTATCATTTCTTCATTTAGAAGATCACCAAAAGACTACATTTCTACTAAGATCACAAAACCCACTAATTATGCAGAATGTGGGACTATTCATTATCCACTGCCTTCAAAGAAGAAGTCGAACCCCATAATAGCTAGCGTAGTAGTAGAAGTAGAGGTTTTTTCCAGACAGATTGTTACCTGTCTCCTGTTACTGTATACTTGACTGTACAAGCAATTAGCCTTCGGGCATGATTTTGCAAATAAACATCAATTATTATTAGTTTATGTATGTACCCCTGTTGTTTCTTTGCCATATATTGTACCAGCTACAGTTGTTGAGCAATAAAGTTGATTTGATTTGATTTGTCATGTTTCAATTGTCAAGCAGACAAAAGAGCAAGGACACAAAATGGACAATGTACCATTTTAATTTTGAAACTGTTTGAAACCATACAGTGGGTGCGGCCAAATATCCTGCTTCCCTCGCCCCTGATTATTGTCTATAACATTTCATTAAAGACCTCCGTACATTGTAAACAGGTAAACGCGCTTCTTGAAGATGATTATAAACCTGAGCTGGGTTATTATTCTTAAAGTTGCTGTATCTGTATCAATGTAGCCGATATAAACGCCCTTCGATTCGGCGTAACACACCAGCTTCGCAGGCACGCGGTGCGGCGGCAGCTAGCTATATCACACCGAACGACCTGTTACACCCAATCCACATAATACAGGAGTTGTTTAAAGCTTTCTAGTGACGGTGCCCCAACTATGCTTAACTAGCTAACTCTATATTAGGGTTTTGTAACCCTAAATTAGGGTTACATAACCCTAAAGTAGGGTTTTGTAACCCTAAATTAGGGTTATGAAACCCTAAATTAGGGTTTTGTAACACTAAATTAGGGTTATGTAACCCTAAACTAGAGTTTTGTAACCCTAAATTAGGGTTTTGTTTGGCGAAGAAAATGTACGTATATTAATTAAGTGAATTGATAAGCGGCATTTAAAGCAGAAGAACGAATTATTTCAACCCGCGTTTATTACAGAAATGACAGCCGGTCGGCCTGAGGGTGTCAAATTTGCTTCAAATGAGGATGTCGAATTTAGGGTTACGCTAACCCTAATTTAAGGTCTTTATTATAAAATAATCAGAAGCCATAATCACACAAAGATGTTTTCTTTTAGGCAAAATACCCTTGTAAATACCATTGTGTCTGTTAGTAAACTTACCGCATAAAGAGACCATGTGCAGCCGTCTGCCAAAGATGTACAGCCCATCCCGCACTGAGCCAGGGTTGCCCAATGTAGTTGAAGATCGGCCCGGCCTGTCCAGTATGGTATACGTGGGCTAGTATGGTGTAGGCATACTGCACATCCAACTGCCCGTTGTTGGGAATGTCGATGTACGAATCTGAAGTTCCCGAAAACAGGAAAGCGCCGTCGCTGTTTCCGTATGGACCAGGGGCTAACTGGGTTCCCGTTGCTGTTCCGTCATTTCCGTTTCCCGTGGCGTCTGAGGAACCGTACTTCGCGTTCAAGGGCCAAACAGCCACCGGACCGGCTACATAACATCAATAACTGTATTTATAACTTACATCATTGTTTACCTTATTTCATTGTCATTAACTTATACCGTACATTATTTGATTATCCTTATTGTATTATTTCCATTTTCTAATGTATTATTTCCATTTATTGATTATATTTAATGTTGTATAGTTTAGAGGAGGAGCGCCTTGTATAAGAATTCCATGCTTCTCTCCTCCTCCTGCACCTGTTTTATCCTTGTTTTGTATTATTATTGTATGTCTGTTTTGTTAATGTGCAAACTGATAAAATAAATAAAAAATAACACGCAAAAAGTTAGGGATTTTTACATCTCAGTGCACACATTATTGATGCAGAAAACGATGTCATGTAATGAGATAAATGAGTCAGATATTTTCCTGTTTTCATAAACTTGAAGGCGACTTACCTGTCGTCTTGCGTCTTAACTGGGCAAGACGCAGTTCGAAGGTTTGTTCCTTGTCGATGTCTTGGTCATGCTTCAAGGCGGCAACAGTGGTGGACAAGTCGTCTTGGTCACGCTTCAAGGCGGCAACCGTGGTGGGCAAGTCGTCTTGGTCACGCTTCAAGGCGGCAACCGTGGTGGGCAAGTCGTCTTGGTCACGCTTCAAGGCGGCAACCGTGGTGGGCAAGTCGTCTTGGTCATGCTTCAAGGCGGCAACAGTGGTGGACAAATCTTGGCCCCGCTTCAAGGCGTCAGTTGTAGTGGACAGTTGGGATACATCCTTTAAAAAAGTACATGTACGTTAGAGTACCGAACTAGGGAAAACAATTACAAGTTCTGTCTTGATAGGCCCATGCTTACTTAAAACGCCAGCAAACACAAGACATTTTTAATGATACATATTGCACGAATTAGAATGCACGAATAGATTACTTTTATTATTTTTTATCTCTATTTTTAATTTTTGAAAATATTTCTCAATCGTTTTTTTATTTCTATCTTGCATTTTATTTGTTATTTCTTGTGGTTTATTATTCTATTTTCATTTTTTTATTTTTTTATTTTTTTATTCTTTTTTAATTTTCTATTTTTTTCAGCATGGTTGAAATGACCAGGTACAAGAGTGCGTACCTCTTTGCCGATGAACGTCACAGAGGCGAGTCCCACACAGACCATGCATAACAGCCCGGCGATGCCGGCGGCCACGCACCAGCGGTACCGGTTGGCGCGGATGACGTTACGTAGACCTCGGCGGCCTCTTGCTCCACCCGGAACCGCACGGTCTTGTAAAACAATCATCACCCTATCATTACATTCACGACTCTACATGTTAATGAATTAATAAACAAACTAGAAAGGTAACATTTGCAAAGCAAATGCATAATGTTTACCTTCGCATATGGTCTGCTCTGTTAATTCTTACACATATTCATTTATATATATATGTGGTCAGTCAGGAGTATAAATTCCTCCTACTGATAAAATTGCAACATCATGCAACCCAACATCAGTTACCATGGTGACGTCAACAAATCAGGCCATTGGCCAGGTCAGTGTTTAGAACGAAAGAAGAAGAGGAGGAGGAAATGTAGCAAAAATAATATGTTTCCCTTCGGTAAACATAAAAAGAGATCGACAAACCTATACCTCCGTGAAATATATTTATAGCGCTTGTAAATATTATCCCAATGCCTCCACATTTACATAATTTATGCATGGTGATGTTAACCATTGAACACACGTCACTAGTTTGAATATCCCATCATTTACAAGTTTGCAGTACAGTATCAACAAGAAACATGTCAGCCATCGCATCATTTGTCGAAGGTATGGGATCGTGGAAGTCTAGTATGAATATTGAAACTAGCAGACGATTATGATTTTTAGATATGCGTCTAACTTACATTGTTATCAACATGCCAAATACTGGACTGTAAGTGATAATAAATATGCTAGAATAACTTGCAATTTTATTTTAGAAATGCCCATGGACTAAAATTTTCAATGATTAGTAAAAAGTGCAAGTCACAAAAGCGGTGGCTACCTGCAGACGTTGACGATGCGTAACGTCTCACCGCCTCGGCTTCTTCGTACGTGTCTGAAGACGATTCTTGGTCTTCTCGCTGCCTGTCAGAATCGCCGTTGCCATGGCAGGCACGCCCGCGTGAACCACTCTGACGGACGGGACGGGGTTGGGGCGGCGCCCCGCTGGTTTGACCGCGGCTATGGCCTGAGTGAGGCAACCGGACAGGCTCTGCTTGCTCGTACACGGACATTTCAATTGTACTGTGCAGGCGACGAAAACGCAGTACAACGTTCCCCCAGCGTTTAATTGCATGAATATGGACAACATGCCACGATTACACCTTTGCCCATATTTGGCGGGATCACATAGTATAAGACGTTCAGGCATGTTGTTTATCAGCAAGTGGCAGACTAATTTTCAAGGTGAATGATCGAAGGTAGAAACACCAGAGAAGTCTGTAAAGATCTCTTAATGTAGTGGATTTATCACCGTATTTTCCTTGAAATATGGTAGACCCGTCTTACACTGCCCGAATTTCGAAATCCTATCATTAAACCATCTTTAAAATATGCGTTAAGGTGCATGTACACGCAAAGGAGGAAAGGGTTTGTCGTTTTACGCTAATCTCTAAGCAGATTCTGTGGGGCAAGGGGAGACAATATTGGCTGCCGGCCTGTATCCAATGGCCTCCTGTAACCATGATCGTGTACATATGGCGACCAATTGTTACAGGAGGCCATAGGAAACAGGTGACCAATATAGACTCTCCCTAGCCTCTACCAGGCTTGGGGACTCGGGCGCCTGGAAAGAGTAGAAATCGGCCAAATAGAGAGATAAGCATGCCAAAAAAAAAAAGCAAGGGAGTTTGTCCGTTGAGAGAACATTTCGCCTCACCCCATTTGTCCGATTTCTACTCTTTCCAGCCGCCTCCCCAAGCCTGGTAGAGGCTAGACTCTCCCTGTCCCACAGAATCTGCTTGGAGATTAGTTTTAGGCCATGCATCGTGGTATGAGCTCTTTACCTTGTCTGCACTTCGAATGAGATATGCTAGGGGACGCAAATGCCTGCTATCACATATTCAGTCTTATGCAATTTGTGTGTGCTCCGTTAGTGGCGCTTTTCAATGTTCGGTAGCCGTATTTTGGCCAATTTTCAAGATGCCAATTTTCCATTTTCTCGACCATTTTATATTGCCTCTCCCACAAGACTACCTTATATTGCCATGTATCGTCTAAAGATAGTAATGCATGGTGATTCCGATTGGGAAATCAGAACGTTTACTCATTGTTCTGGTTTTTTTTTTCTGACACTCAAAATATCCCAACCTGTCGCTAAGAGACAGAGAATTACCGATCTTTCCTCCCAATTACAGTGACCGTTACGCGTAATAGTCGTCCACTATGATTATTTTGGGCCCAAACTGACAAAATGATAACAGGAATATAAATCACCATACATAAGCCTAATAACATCTAAACGCCTGTGATATCAATGTACATTGAATTTAAGGTTATAATCTGCCTTATTTTGGAACTAATGTAACAATAATGGTCTTTCCCGACTCTTCACGCCTTCAAGATACCGCTGATTGGTTGAGACGCGTGTAGGTTCTGCCATATTTGGCACAATGGAGTGCGTTGATTGGTCAAGGAATGACACTCCGTCGACGCTGATTGGCTAGTTTGACTCATTGATAGGTTTCTACTTTCAGCCTTATTCCGTGAGCTATCCCAAAGTTGAGCTGCCTTTTGACAGTAAACATGTGTCATGCCATCTATCAGAAACCCTGCTGTTGCGGCTATTTTGTCTTCTGCTAAAAGATGACTACATGAACCTGCTTGCTGAGAGATCTAGAAACATTTCTGTGAGGGGAGAATCTCGTCCCAAGAGAGAGAGGAGGGGAAAATCTGGTGAGAGGTCGCCTGTCACTGAACCGGGACGTACGGACAGATTTTTGGCGGGAAAATCTAGCAGGAATTTCCTCAGTCGCAGACGATAGAAAAGACATATGTATTATTTTCACCGCGCAGTCGTCTGCTGTGATATTTTCTGACAGAGAAAAGGTGTCAGACGGTGTGGGGAACCTTTTCCTGACCAGAAGACGTGGGCTTTGACAAGGTTTGACAAGCTGGGAGCAAGGCAAGGCGTCGTCTGCAACAGTGTCGGCGCTAAACTTGCACCGCAGGCGTGAGGCGACAAGTTCCAGGTCCCGTTATCAGGTACTGTACACAAACAATGTCGCTCAAGAACAGTCCGTGTACGTGTGGCCAGCATTTCTCTCTAGTTTCCTCTACAACGTGCGGTGGAATTTTACCGCTATAGATTTATCTAATACAAACTCCTGAGGCAAAAAAAAAAAAACTCTCGTACGTTCAGTCAAGATGAAACGCAGCGATAACGTAGAGATGGGTCCCATCAAGTGCACGAACGCCAGCGGGGATTTTGCGTCCGGGCAGCGGCGGCCCAACGCTGACCCCGGCCCCCGTCCAAGCGTCTCCGCCGCTTCGCAAGCCCCTTTCGGCGCCGAGGGAGACGACAGGGGTGACCGAGGAGACCGACACGTGCACACGCACATCCGCATGAAGTACAGCAACTTGTACCCAAACAAACCCGTGGTCAGGACTAGCTTCCAGGGAAAGGTCTACAATTTCCTGGAAAGACCGACTGGCTGGAAGTGCTTCGTCTACCATTTCACTGTGTAAGTACTTTTGAATTGTTTTGATAGAAAGTTTATTGCAAAATACACTTTAACATTTGACAATACCTTGTTGTAAGGTCTATTGTGACATTTCCTACTATCTTGGTCTATGATATATTGTAGACAATGTAGATCTTAATAGATAATGAATATGACTTCACTATAAATCATATTTTATGGTTCTGAATCGGCAACACTCTACTCTACTCTACTCTTTAACATTTTGACAAAACATTGTTGCAAGGACGTTATATCAAGCTCCTTGTTTGAAGCTCCTTGATTGTTGTAAGGTCTATTGTGACGTTTTTCTACTATCTTGGGCCTATGAGATATAAGAAAGTTGACCTTGACAGATATTGAATATGTCACTACACTATCAATCATATTTTATAAAATCAATCTATCATGTTTTATGAAATATTAAATGTAGAACATCCTTTGCTAGAAATTCATAGTACTTAGAATATCAAGGAATATCAGGTCTGTCCTCATAATTTGATGTACCTCATGTTGCTTGTTTTGTTTGTTTCTTAGTAATGTACCGTAACGTTATAACAGAAAAATAATTTACCGTAAAGCATTGCTAGTTGGCCACCTTTTGATAACTTGTCTGCCTACAACATGAGATATATGATACTGCCTCAGAATTATATCAATAACAATACTTGGGGGATGCCCTTTCAGTGAATTAATTTTTCATAATGAAGAATATTGTGAGTAACACTGTCATGTTGAGCACAAAGATTTTTTTCCTCATCTATGTTTTCTGATTTAAATTGAATCAAATCCTTATTTTTGTACAGCTTTTTTTCACAATTGTGTAGCCAAATACTGAAATTGGAGTCCTGTGTTATGAATATGATTTAAGATGTTTATTTCATAGCAATTTTGTATTATGTTCTCTTGCCCTTAAGTTGATATATTCATTACAGTTGAATATACCGACTTACATGTAAATAGAATGACCGTGAATATGTCTTCCATATGTTTAAATGTCAGATCTGACTTGACTTGTCCTCTTCTGATCCCAAGCTAATATACTGTGCCTTCTTGGATTTGGATGAAATGACATTAGGATGGTTTCAGGCCAAAATCTATGGCGAACAGCATAAATGTGCATTTTGTACATTAAGGTGGTTTATGTTGCTACCTACGGGGCTTACATTGGCAAATCCATACATTTTTGCATTGTGCACATTAAGATATTTTCTTGCTTACTTCTGGAATCATAAATTTAAGTCTTTAGAGTGCACTAGATTACGTAAAAAGTTAAAATCATGAATACTTAATCATCTGGACTTGATGCAATGAAAATTTTATGGCCATTGTATGTTCAGTCTGAGACTACTGAGTATAGGAAACAACCGTAAATCAAATTGAAAAGAACCCAAAAGAACCCTTACTCCCAGCAGGAATCGAACCCACACCCAACCCAATGCCCTAACTACTAATGGCCATAAGGTCTGGACCCATCAGTTGGTAGCACTGACTTACACTATTCCCTATTGAATCGTACTCGAATCTGAAACACATGGAAACAACAGTGAGTAGAAAGAACCCTGACTACCAGTGGGAATCAAGCCCAGGCTTAATGCAGCGCCCTAACCGCTAGGCCAAAAGGTCTGCGGACCTGTCAGATGAGTCAGTTGGTAGCGCTGTTTCACTTTGTTCTTAGTCTCAAGCTATCCACTCATGCTAGGATCTTTCCACTGCTTTAATGAATTGAAAGATGCTTTTGATCTTGGATCTCTGTGTATGATTGTACAGTGACTTTGTTATCCAGTGGGTGGATAATGATGGCCTAACCGCTAGGCCAAAAGGTCCAGACATGTCAGACAAGCTTAGATCTTTCCAGTGCTCTGATGAATTGAAAGATGCTTTTTTTTTCACCTCTTGATCTTACTGATCTCCCTGCGTATGATTGTACAGTGACTTTGTTATCCAGTGGGTGGGTAATGATGCAATAGCGTCAATCGTTGCCCCTGATTAATTGAGACAGGCAGCAATTATAGAGCTCAGGGGACTTTCCACACGTCTCCCCTGCACAGACCAATTAAGACAGAGTGTCCGTACCTGTTAACGTGCAAATAATCCTTCAAAGGTCACTGCCCTGGTGACTTAACACTGAATAAACAACATCGAATCCATTTAGCTGTTGGCAATTACATGTATATAGATATCTTCAATACAATTGCAGTGCCTGAGAATAATGGTGGGTCCAGATGGCCAGAAGAAATCTATAGAAAGGGTTATGGTAAAGTGTACTGCAAAAAGAAATATTAGATACGATGGGTGTATAGCAAGAAGAAGAATGGTATTTATAGAATGGATATTAATTCATATGTGTTGATTTAACGGTTGAAGACAGCAATGTATAGTAATACCCATCTTTTCTAAGCAAAATCAAGAAACCAAGACTGTATCGTTTTGAAATCTTCTTATACATTTAAGTTATACAATAAAACCTGCATGCCTGACACTCATATAACACATAGATTCGTGACATATAGAAAAAAATGAAATGCAGATAATGATTAATATGTAGAATTCATAAATGTCGCCTACCAGTTACAACAGTTATTCAAATCAATTTCTAGGTGATAACTTCATGTGTCAGCCTCTTGACAGCATCTAATGCTTTATTGAACCCTAATAAGAATGTATGAATCTGGAGTGTTGAGATTGATGTGAGTGTGAAGATACCTCTTACCCCCTAGGGTAGAATCACATGTGTTAATGGTATCGACTCACACCTGTTAAGGTCTGTATCTCACAGTCTATGTGGCTGAGGTGCTAATGTGACTACCCACTTAACACATGTAGTTTTTCTGACTTTAGGGTGGCTTCACTTATATCAGGGGTCGAAATTCATTTTTCTAATACTAGTAATAGGTGCACTGGTGCAACTAACAAGAAAAATTAGGTGCACCAAATATAGTTTGGGTGCGCCTGCACAACATCAAACTAAAGTAAGATATTAGCAATGCCAAATTACCAATGTTACTGCTTCTCTTCTGAACTTAAGGTCTAACTTCAAAATTTCAAACAAGTAGTGTACTAAATAAAAGGGTTTTTAATCATTTTTTTAAAATTTGATTTTAACATACCATTCTCCTTCTGCTGTTTCTGTGTGACCGACAATCGCGTGTTGCAATGTATATGATAATCAACCTGAACCCTGACCTCTTGATATTGCGAACCAAAAGCTTGACTTTGCACTGAAGCTACTACCAGAGCAGAATTTTCACAGTGTTGGGAAAAACCCTTCATACAACCATTTCATAAATTATCCTAGCCACCATCCCAATATCGCCAGTCCTGATGTGGTGAAATTCGACGTGTTAAGTACCCCTTAATAGCCTCCTCTCACACCTGCAGGGCTGTATCTGTCTGTGTTCCATAGGTGCTAATGTCTGTCATTATATGGTACAGAGTGATACGTTATAGCACTAGATGGTCTCTTAAGGGAACTCTGTGCCGGTATGACCATCGGTATAGTGGTTTTAGAATGGGCAGGGATTCTCTGGCCATGTCAGATTTATTTCTGTGTGTCTGTGTGTTCGCTCGTATTTCTGTTACTTTATTTCCACATTGACAGTGACACTGTTACCAAATATGTTTGGCAAAACAGGCTGGTACCAGCAAAAAGCATGTGAGTGAGTGAGTGAGTGAGTGAGTGAGTGAGTGAGTGAGTGAGTGAGTGAGTGAGTGAGTGAGTGAGTGAGTGAGTGAGTGAGTGAGTGAGTGAGAGTGAGTGAGAGTGAATGAATACTGCCTACAGAAGCCATACAAAAGCTCATCTACTTCTATAAGATAACAGTTACCATTGGGAGGGAATTAAGATTTTACATTCCCATACAAAAGCTGAAAAGAATATTGTGTTTCGCAGTATATTGAAACAGGTCTTTTATTGAGAATCTAAACACTAGTACTATAATTACTAACAGGTGGGTACTTCCCATGACTTGCTCCAATGGAGTCCTAAGTAGTAATGATTGATGTTAGAACAATAATCGCCCTGCAACATATATTAATTGTACATGTCTGTTTAGGGGTTTAAGGAATAGCCCATTTCTCCTTGCCTCTTCAGGCTGTAAAAATGTCTGCTGTGCTGGACGCAGCGCACAGAAATCTTGTGATCTGAGTCAGCAAGTACGGGAAGATGTAGTGTTGGATGTCAGTTGGGTCCGTCAGGGCAATTTTTCATGCTACCCAGACTCTAGATAACCTGCGTGTTTTTCTGTATTAGTAGTCCCTGGTTTGAATCATGGAGCAATCTTCAAGTGAGATCAGGAGACTGAAAATGGCTCGGCATCTGCTTGGGGGTATAAATAGAACCTTGGTGTGGGCAAGTCATTAAACTTGAATCTAATGGAGCTGGACATGAATGTGTGTGTGGGTGGGCTCGAAATTCATTCTTGGGAACAGGTTACATCACACACACTCACTATCCTGTTTATCGTCTGTTGTTCCCAGACTTCTGAGGGTTAGACGTGCTTGCACAGCAATACTGCGGCTTGATGGCAGCCTGCCACTTGCCTCTATCCTGTGGGTATATACGTATGAAGTTGCACAGAAAAATGTTTGGTTGTACTTCATAGAATTAAGTAGAAACGCCGATAGGGAGGCCGATAGAAAAGTTTTTTCCTGCCCCTTTGCAACCAGCGTCCTTTCTTCCCACTAAATATCGTGCAGTCCCTAGCACAAGTACTGATTTACGTGGCCTTGCTTTTATACAGAGGTATTAGAGCATAAGATAAGAAAAGAAGATGAAAGCCCTGTCACAATTACGCTTTCATGTACAAAGGTTAATGATATAACAGCAATACCTAAAGATTATACACGGACAAAGAGTTTGGAAGCACAAAAGGTTAAGTACAATTGTTCTCAATTCCTCCTTTTGATACAATTCCCTATTCATAGTTTGGACATCAATAAATTATGTAACACCATATTTATAGACTTGTGAGATCGAAGTTGTGTCCATTTGTGATCATACTTATTTTATGAGCAACCTTTACCGGTCAGTCTTTAATGTTTCAGATGATAATACCAATTCAACTTTAATGCAGTTACTGTACATTGTAAAATGTCAGCTATGGTTTTTCATAGTGAACACTTGATGCAAAATCATAATGCTTGCTGCAGATTTATAACATGTGTTACAGTGTTACTCAACTGTGAGCTTGAAACTCCCTGTCCTTCATACTAACCTTTAAGTTAGTGAAGTAAAACCAAAATGAAGTGTAGCATACTCTCATGTCCCTAATAAACATACCCCCCGGAATAAACATACCCCCCGGACAAATCTTCAAAGTCTAATAAACATACCCTCCGGAATAAATGTACCCCCCGGAAAATGACCAAATTGATAGGTGAACTGTGTGTCCATGATACTAAAATGTGCTCTTTATTTCAATACCAATATATGGGCAAATCTTTCACTGTTACATTTAATTAGTGAGTATATATCACTTTAATTAATGAGTATATATATATATATATTGAGTATATATTTAATTAATGAGTTAAGGGTTAATGTCCTGCCCCGAGGTGAATATGGTGTGATAAAGCCTTGTCAGTTGCTATAACCACCGAATAAAGCCACCATGCGGTAATATATATGTTGTTTTGGGGAAATACAAAATCCGTAGGAGAAGCTATTGCATTTTACACTTCTGAAATGCACTTTGCTAAGCCTTCTCCTGCAACTTGAGTTGAAAATCTGACTAACTTAAGAGATAGAAAATCAAGCTCAATTAAGTACAAATATAGGGGTTTAATGAGTATATGTACAACAAAATCCATTTCAACATAATAATTATTTGGTATGGTACATTGTCTAGTCTGGTCAAAGTCTGGATTCTGAAGAAGAAAAACTTCTGAGAAAAAAAACTTTTGAAGAAAAAAAATATTATTCAGCATAAAATTTTGATTGGTTTCCATCTCATTGTTTTTTTAAAAATCGATAATGTGATTGTATCAATTTTAAACGCCCTAAAATTAGCTAAATCGGCGCTTTTACGGTGATTGCGCAATATGGGTGCCCTATGACCTTTGACTTTTTACGGGTCATGCTGCTCAGGCGCTAGGCGCCCTCCCCACGTCGGCCGTCCGTCTTGTGGGCAAATTTCTACTTTTTTAGGGGTTTAAAAACTAACACCAGAGGGAAAATAAACCACATACGTTTTTTTCATGGTAAATATCGCTAAAATGGACCAGGCATTTTTCTGCCGCGTTGCCGATTTTGACAAGGACTTGCGGCCGCCATGTGCTATTAAAAATACGTCGATTAGCTACTCGCCTTCCCGTTCGGTTTTGTGGGCAAATTTTTGCTTTTTCAGACGTTTTGGGACTTAAAAATGGACAGCAGGCGAAAAATAAATAATATACATTATATTCATGGGAAATGCCGCTATCATGGACCAAATATTTATCTGTGACGTGTTGCCGAATTTTGCGGCCGCCGGCCACTTGCTGATGGTGCGGTACGTATGGACAATTTTTTTCCCAAAAATTAATAAACGTACCGTCCCTAATAAGAGTGTACCGGGTGGACGTTCGGGCCGAAAGAAATAAACGTACCGGTACGTTTAATCGGGACATCAGAGTAGGGTACCCGTACCCACGCCATGCTTAGTTTGGCATCAAAATTACATGCAAATCACTCACTTACTCACACACTCACTAACTATCTGGTTTATCATCTGTTGTTCCCTGTCTTCCGAGGGTTAGACGTGCTTGCACACTGATGCTAAGGCTTGATGGCAGCCTGCCATTTGCCTCTGTCCTGTGGGTTGTCTCATGTTATACTGGTTAATATGTAGCAGTATACTTCTAGAGATTTAACAAAAAATTGTCCAACTATCAGTATTTGGGGTCCTCTTTATAATTTTTCACAAAGTGTCAAGTTTTTTTACATGACACCTTAATGCACTAATACTTATATTGTTGTGACCTAATTGGTCATTAGGACTTGAATGTGAAATTAACCAAATTATGACTTAGAAAGGTCACAGGGATGAGTTCCCTCCCAGGGTAATTTATTTATTTAAAGAAATGATGGTTCCCCCTCCCCCTAACCTATATAATATTAATGATGTACTAGTAGAACCCTGTTTGTGTTTAATTGCTTGTGTTTCTGTAGTTATTACCACAAGCTTAAGGGAATACTGACAGGACAATAGGTCAGAGGTCCCTACTTAGCTAGAAAGGTTATCTCATTTCCTATTGTATGCATGTCTGAAGCCACTGGGTAAGTGCAAGTAGGCAAGAAATTCACAATTATATTAGGTATAAAACAAAAGAAACTCCCAAAAACTCAGACCAGAGACAAGAAGGACTGGGCTCGCAATTAACACCCCGCGGTGGCCATTGTTCCGCCGCGCCGAGTCCCGCTGCGTCCCTTTGTCTTCACGCCCGCGCGGCCGCCGATTGATGTCAACGTTGGACTCACCCTTTCGCGGGGTTTTCGGCCGAATCATGACGTTGGCATAGCTAATGAGCAGCACCATGACGTCATGGGCGCCGAAGCCTTCCGAAGACTACTTCGCTACCCCTGCGTTTTCCGACAGTTTCCTTATTTGGGTTGCGCGGCTGCCATGCGCAGACGTCGGCATCGCCTAGAGAAGAAAATGGCGGAGATTTTGATGTTTGTTTCATCGCCGTACGACAAACATGGACAAGTTTACAGCCGTTTTCGTCGAAGTCACTTATGTTTTCAGCCGTAAAATATGTAAGAAAATACACAGATTTTATCTCGCTATAATGTTGTTACGCCGTTTTTCCTGTATTAGTGAACGTTTTTCTTTGAATGTACGGACCTTTTTGTTTACATTCCTGTACATTTTATCGGCGGTCGTTGTCGATTTTTTCCGGTCGCTGGGTTCAAACATTGCACCATGTTGTAGGAAATTCTGTAGATGGACTTGTACGGCGGACTTAGAAAGTCATGGGAGAAGATCGGGTCCGTACTTTAGGGGTTGCATTTTCCGAAGCCAAGCGGAAGATCGCCATTTATGTACCAGAAACGTGCACCAGGGACATGTCCAGACATTCATGCTTCATATACATGTGGGTTCCCGATCTTATCTAGTCCGTGTCTGCTTGTATTTTTTGGCAAAAAAACAGAAGCTTGGCACGTTGTGTTTGTTTCTTGGGGCTTCAGTTTAAAACACAGAAATATGGAACACCCGCTCGCGCTAGTGTGTAACTTTACATTCAAGCAAAGGTCCCTGATTCAAGTGTAGTACTACGTGTGTGGATATATCCCCCTCCAATTCTTCAAAATCATACTAAATATTATTTCAATCCTCAAAATCACTCCAAACTTGCTCCAAACAATGTGCCTGTCGCCCGGTCGCGGCATCGTAAATTTTCTAACAATAGCGGGGGCCGCTTGTGGGCGCTTTGTATTTATGTAAATCAAGGGGTAATCGGCATATAGGTGTCAATTGTTTTTTCACACATGAGTCGAACGTTGCTGAATAGTGACTAAATGATAGACTGAGAGGCAAAAAGAAATTGAGTGGTGCACTTGAATTTGGCTGGCACAGATAATTCTAAATGTTACCTGCATCAGTCCAGGTGTGAAAAATGTATCTCAGGCCTTTTAGTACTTAAAAGGTTCTCTGTCAGTGAATTCCAGGCTGTACCCAGAGGAATGGCGAGATAGACTTCAGCAGGGCTGTGATTTGTCATGCCATGTTAGTAGTTCCCATTTCCTGGGCCCTAGAGCTGTGCATCCCATGGTACGTGTATGTATGGTGGTCTTATGGAAGATGAGCATTCTCCACACCATAGTGTCAAGACTGGTATAAATCATACCTAGGCTGCCCTTTCTATACTGGCTTCTCTAACGTCGAAATCACTCCATCCACGTCTATGTATAGCCACATAAAATCTTTTTCCAACCATAAGGAGACCGTAAGCAATCTGGAATAGAATATCTTACTTTGAGCTTGCGTACAAATATTTTGTGTACAAGTACTGGCGCAACACATTTTAGATTTGTCGTAAAGTGAAGCTGCTTTCAGATTTCTCTGAGGTGATGTCAGTTATCTTTAAAAGATGCCCAGGCCTGTCCAATTGCAAGCAGCCAACTACTATAACTACTGATAACAGTCACCATGAAAAGCTTTCAATATTTGTGAAAAAAAGATATAGCACTTTTTTCTACCTTTAGGCCATACCAATTTGATTTGTTGGTTCTTGGATTTTTTTGCAGAAATCAATGATGTGAGGTGCACTGGTTGAGCCAAAAAAGACCTTGGCATCCTATATAGTCAACGTATTGGTTTGGTTCATAATTAAAACAATAAATTTTGAACTTTTAATCAAACCGCTGTATTGATAAATGGAAAAACTCTTAACAACCAGGATTCAGTCTGAAGACAACTTCTTCAACTGTTCAACTCTGCTAAAATTTAGTGGGTCGTAAAGCTATAATTAAAGTTCACATCATTTGGCAAAGTTTTTTGGGAAAATGAATTCTTGTCATCAGAAGAATCTGTGGGGTCATGTGGTGTAATGGCAGAGTGCTTGACTCGGAACCAAGAGGTCCGGGGTTCGAGTCCTGACATCTGATCTTGTGCCCTTAGTAAAGGCACTTTACATGATCATGACTTTCCTCACTTAATTCAAGTGAAAATGAGTATTGTCTGTCCTGTATTTGCTTCCATGTGTGGGACACAACATCAGCAACAGCTGCCTTTGTCCGTGTATTGTATTGTTACAATTTCAATAAATCAAATCAAATCAAGTCAAATCAAATAAAAAAATTTAAAAGATCAGAATTATAAAATTCGACTGTCCTACAGTATCCAACACTAAATGACAGATACTGTAGCATGTTGAGATGAGCACAGGAGGCAAGGACCATCAACTTCACATGTAACAACATTCCTGCAGCAATCACGCTCATCCAACTGAAGTGACAAACTCAAATTGCCTCAATTACCTGTTTCCTGCAATCCAACTCCCCGTTCTGCAATCCCTACGCCGAGGTGCCAAAAATACCTACAGAGATCGGCAAGGGACGTAATTACGCCACGCAAATGTCAACTCTGATTTCAGGAATTTTCCCGTGTGAAATCATTATTGTTATCACTGGAGTATTCAGTTATGTCTAATAACACACTCGCAGAGGTGTGCTCTAAAATCAAAGATTTTCGATACGGAGGCGTAACAACCGGTATGAGCAAAGGCACAGCGTACACCCTAATTGTCTCAAATGAGTGTATTACAGCAAGCCAACAATTTGGTTTATCTAGGAGCTGCAGACTGTGTGTTAGGATGATGTTTTGTGACACGTGATACTTTTCAACGGCTAAAAGTTATGGAAAGTTTTATCAAAGATACAAATGACAGGGAGAAAAGCGTAGTGTGATCACTCTAGTCTGTTTCATTTCAATTGATTATTGTTATCATGAACTTAAAGTTGATATCTTTAGCTAAATTATTATTATTTCTTCAATAAAAGATTTGATTACTATAGTTTGGGAACAAAAAGATGTCATTGATAGATTGAAACATGTAATCAGCTGCAACATGTTATATAAACATAGTCCTTGAGTTGTGTTGAACATACATTTTTTTAAAAGGACATATCATGCACTTTTTGCAGCTAAAAATAAGTAAATTTGGAGTTGTACACCTAATTTTTAACAATGGGTGCACCTCGATAGATGTGTAGAATTATGTACATAAACAACTTACAGTTCTATTTATCGTATGATGGTTTGTTCTTGACATATGTCAGAAAAAAAATGGAAACCTTTGTTGTATTACTTCTTTTGAAGTTTGCTATAGCTATAAAATATCAGATTCCCACTCTGAAGAGAAGAAGTATTAAGGTTTGTAGTTTGCTGATATCTGTAACGTTATGTTGAAGTTACGGATGTCAGCCAAATTTTTCTGTACACCCAAGTGTTTCTGCTGCAACCAATTATAACTTTTCTCTCACCAACTTACAAACTTAGTTAACTTTGAATCCCTAAGAGTACATACTCATTTGCATATTCCGGAAAGATGGACAGGTTTTTGTATTACACATTGCAGTACAATCCCCGTCTTAAGTTAAAATGTGTGGTGCAAGAAATTGGCTTAAACAGTTGAGCTCTGCTGTGGAAATCCATTCTGACAACTTGTTATAATCTCTATTCTCCCAGCTGGCAGAAAACTATTGGTATGTAGTTTTAACAACCTGTAGCGAAATTCTTGGAAGGAAACCAATTTTTCCACCGTACCACAGTGAAGAAAGAAAATTTACATATAAAACATGCTTCAGGCTAATTTCAAAATGACATGTCTCTCTTGGCTATGTCATAAACTCTTGCCACCTTTCAGTAGCTGTTCCTGTAAAAGAATGTAAGCACTGGTCAAAACCTGAACAAAAGAATACACCCAGAAAAATAGATAAATAACATTTTAAAGATCTCTAAACAGGTCTCCCAGGACTTGCAAGTAGGAATTTAAAGAAGTCAAGGACAATTTTGGTGTTCAAAATGTTTATTCAACACTTTATTTTTGCATTTACTGTTAGTGTGCAGTATGTTCAGCACCAAGGACAGCACCAATGTACATGTAACATCTTCCATTGTTAAACTTTCTATGTTCTGTCCATTTTTCTAAGTCAGTACATCTGCCTGCTTCAATATGTAGAGTTAGAATATGTACTGGCACAATGTATGATCTTAAGGTACATGTAATACCTGATTGAATTATATCATAGAATGGATTATTACTCATACTGTTGTATGACATAACTTTTTTCAGTTATACTCTTCTTGAGACCCCTAAATACAGAATCATGTCCATGGTACTTTTGCGAAAGCCAGATAAAATCGCTATCCCAGTACATGATAAATTAAACCTGAATAGTTTCATCAAAATATATTTTATGTGCTATGAAGAAAACATCAGTCAATCCATTTTATATTAATATAGGGTTATATAATGAATTTTGGTATGATGAAACTTTCATTGAAAGTATTTGCTACGACAGTGAATGTTGAATAAAAACTTTTACAAGAAAGGAAAGTAATATCACTGATTTGTAGCTACAGGGTAAGATGAGCCTACAGTACACATTATTTTCCCATGTTTTCAACTCTCCAAGCTACAAATGTAGCTTCCTGACATGCAATATGTAAGAAACTTTTGATTAGTACAAGATGTCAAGACATTGTTATAATCAATAATATTTTGCCTGAAGCAAGTTTTCATATTTTAGGTCCGATGCTTATTACAACATATGTGAAATATTGATGTAACCATTCAAAAATCACATTTACAGTAACATTAACTGTTTCAGTGTTTGTTACACGAAGAACAACACACATACATGTACTACCTCCCCTTAAACTACAGTCTACTTCCCGAAACATCCTTTTGACCCAAAAGTAGCTTACCCAGTTTCCTCAGGGAATATTTACGACATGCACAGTATGATATAATATACCTCTCCCCAGAACCACTATTTATAGCTTTTGAAGGATGGTTACTGCACATATTTACTGCACAGGCCCAAAGCAGTTGGTCACCATCCTTACATCTATCATACTCTACTAGTCACACTTCTAATGCTAAAAGAAACCCTTTACTTCCTGTATTTCAAAGATATCCATAACTTACCTGTCCCTGGGTACATGTTGAGAACCTACCCAAACACTACATCCGGATTAAGGAACCTGTATGGGTGACAAAACTATTTGTCATACTGTCTTTCTGTCAACGTTATCCTGGCCTTTTGTCATTTCTCTTGCCTATCGGGTATGGAAGTAACTTCTGGGTACAGAAGTATTGTTTTGGGTGGCTGAGCAGTGCGTGGGTTTGTGTGTCTGTTGGTTGACAGCACATGGTCATCAGGGCAGATCGACCGGCAGAATGGCAGGAGGCCACAAGGTCAGACACAGGAATGTTCTTTACACATTTTGTACTAGTTATTTCAACCTGTATTTTGTATGTTCTTCAGCAAAAGATCTGTCTTATAAGCACATCTGTGCTTGCTATCTAATGCTAAAAAAACTATGTGAATGAAAAAAAAACTTAAGAGGTTGACAGCACATGATTTGGGGAAGATTGACAGGCAGATGTAGAATAACATTTCAAAAGTTATAGACACAGGAAATGAGATGAACTTGAATATCATGAACACGAGTATAAAACTTTCCTTTCAGATTTGAGTGGGCAAAGAGTGACACTGTAAGAAAAATGAGACTGAGCAGGTGTGTGAATCATCGTTCGAAAATCAATAATGTATATGCTCCCAGGCCATATGCTTTCTGCTTGTCAGTGTCATTGATGTGCTATCACTGTGACAGTAGATATTGAAATGTTTTCAGTGGTTTTATTTTGTACTGACATCTTACTGCAACTGGCAAAATCATAACTCCGAGAACATGTGTTTTGTTCTACAAAAGTGTGAACTTCAAAGTTTACCAATAAAACCTCCCTTTCCTTCTTAACACTAAAGTAAATTGCATCTTATCTTGGTATCTTGAGTGAAGGTTATCTACACTAGCCCTTACAACCGGTACAGTTCCAATTCCCGATGTGTTTTTAAATCAAACGTTTGCAGACATGTATATATGTATGCTATAAGCTTGATATATGGCAGTGTGTACACATGTGCAAATGGTAGCTGATTCAGTTCTGCCAGAGGGATTGAAAATTATTCTGTGGTATTTCATAAAGTTGTAAAATGCACACTGCAACTGTATAGAGTATGTGTACTGAATTACAAAATGTATATATACAGGGCTCAAAAACGCTTTACCCCCCATGTATGGAAGTTTTGTTTTCAATGTGTCTCTTTGCATATTATGTGTTCACTTGTGTTTCCAAATAAAGTTATTTGCACTTGCTAAGGGCACCAGGGATATTGACAGGAAGTAAGGTCAAAGGTCCAAGAAAAGGTTATCTCATATCCTGCTATATGCATTTCTGTTGCGTTCTGGAGGCCAGTTGCAAAATGCACGAAAGCACAATGAACAAGAAATTTGCAAAATCTGAAATATTTGATAGAGGTAACGAGATCTTCAATTCTTGCCTTTTCTGTGATTTCAAAACTTTTCTCTGCAGATAGGAAGTTAAAATGTTTGTTTTGAGCCCTAGCATATATGCCCTAAACCTCACGACTATATATCATAAACAATGTTTTTTCCCATGTCCATACTCCATGCTTAGCGCAGTATGCTACAATGCGATTTGTCAGAAAACGTGACAGCTTTATTTTCCCCACAAATCCCCCCCATGACGCCCTGCAACCACCTGATTGGCGTCATTAAGTGCCGTGGATTTCTCAGCTGGGGATCGCGATTTCGTATCAATCCGGGGGGTTAGCCCACATCAAAGCGGCTACATGTTAAAAGTACATTTTCACAGATATGTTGACTTATGTACGCACCCTACATGTGGTACCTTCGGGGTTACTTAGAGCAGTAAGATAGTACCTGTAGGACGGAGGCAGCTCAATAAAGCTTTCCCCTGACCAGACATTTCCAGTTATAGAAAGCCAGGAAGCTCAAATCTTGCATGTATGAAAGTACATACATGTACATTATAGTTAACATGACTATTTTTATTTCTGAACTCTTAGTAACAGTTTCTCTTTTTTAACAGCTGATAGGGTAGAGTAGGTGTGAGTTGAATTAAGGGTAGTCATCTTCATCATAGCTTTGAATATGCAGGGTGCGTGTTTGTTTAAACTCTTTATACTATTCATAGACAAGAGACATAAAAATTTGTGTCAGTTATTAGATGTTGTAGGACCATAAAGTTTTCTTACGTTTCTAGAAATTTCTTGCTGGCGAGATGCACATGCACTTGCCCGAACAGAACTTTTAGTGTTACTTGCCCAGGGCAATTGGACTTGTCCAACCCTGTACATGTACATATCACTTACAATCTCTGTGGAGTACAAACATTGGCATGGTAAAAGTCTTGATTCACATTAAAATCAATAAAAAACATTTGTACAGATTTGATTCACATTAAAATCAATGCCCATGGGACTGTCAGATGGGCTAAGGCCACACCAATTTAATTTCTTGGTTAACGGATTCACCGCTTCATTTTTTTCTGATTTGCAAATAAAAATAAAAATTCAGAATCAATTGCAAAATGCTCATATTTTGCCCTGAACAGTTGAAAACAGTCCTTTTCTTACTACTTGTTACAGTAATTCCATCTTTCAATGCAGTATTATCATTAAAAGTTCAAAATTCATTGTTTAAATTTTGAACCAGCCTGGTGTGTTGACTTCATGGCTCCTATCGTACCATTTTGGGCCATAATAGGATGCCTAGGCCTGTTTTTATTTTTATTTATTTTTCGCCCGCCCGCTCCATTATTTTTGTAGAAAAATCCGTTAACCAAGAAATTAAATTGGTGTGGCCTAATATATAGATAATATATAACCACAGGGCCTAGCTATAGCTAGGGTCAAAAACAGCATCATTTGTCAATCACAGCTGGAGTTTTTGCAAGGAAGAAAAACTGTTGATAAGTCACTTCAGAGATAACAGGATTATCATTTTATGATAGTATGATCTATCTTTTGGCAAGAGGATAATTAAGATAATTAACTTCTCAGTCAGTACAGATATCATACAGATAGACTATAGATCAGTATCACTGTATAGGAATGGCAAATGCTATCAATTTAGGTATAATTTGAATTACTGTCAGCAACCACCCAGATTGGTTTTGTGTAATAGAATTAGAATTGACTCTTGTTCCACCAAGAACTCTTAATGTCTAGTTCAGCACCAAGGACAGACATGCTACAGGGTATTTTTTTCTTTTTTTTTTTTTTGCAATGCCCGATTGGCAAACCTAAGGCCTGGAAAAAAAAATGTTGCGTTTCCTGTTTCCCGACCTAACCTAGAAAAACCTGCCGACCCTGGACTTTTTTTGGGGGTGGACCCCTGCAAAGATTCAATTTTCAAAATTTTCAGGTGGAGCATGCCCTCCAACCCCCCTAGGAAACTCATGTCTCGGCGCTCGCTGGTCTCTCAGACTTTGAGAAGAGCCCCCCATTCAAAATCCTGGCTACGGGCATGAGTATGTTCAGGTGCAATGTTATACACAGGCCTATAGCTACTTGAGGCTGAACATATATGATGTAGACATGAAACACATGTAGCACGTCGGCAGAATATACTGCACCTGCGCTAAACCCTGATTTTTCATGTTTGGTCAGCGTGCATCAGAATTTCGCCTGTTGCAGATGATATCTTTTCCGACATAAAATTTGGAAACTACAGACGGGATGTTAACCTTATATACGTGAATTCGACCTTATATGAGATGTTCTGCACAATACATTATGGATTTTTGCTCAGGTGCAGTACCTTCTGCCAACGTAGTACATGAAACAGTAGTCTACCTCCTGAAGCCCGTCGGTCTGCCTGCTATGGCCTGTGGACATCTATCGGGATTAATTATCTGGCCTGGACGTGTGCAGAAGTGATCTGTCATCCAGCGACAGAAGGCCTCGCTGTTTCCACCCTGACATTTATGGCCCACAGGCATTGCTGACCTTATACAAGGACACAGAATATTTGTTTTTGGGTATAGCTGCACCTGTGCACCTTACATAGAAATTTGGTGCATGGAAAAAAATTTAAAGTGTGCAACATAAGATTAAGTATTATGTCAACAAAATGCAGACATTATGTAATGTGTTTGAGTCCTAGATCCTACCAAAGGCTGAAATTTAAGACATAGTGCTAAATTCTTTGCTGAGCACTCAGCATTTGGGAAAGATTATGTTAGTTGAACCGACATCACTAGTCCCTGCTGTGGTGCTTACACTTAACTTTGGTTCAGGGGCACAGTGAATTCTTGATAACACACAGCAAACACTGGACTAACATAACAATCATTATCTTGAAAACAAGTATTAGCCATATACTAGGGGTCCAAGTTATAGATTGTTTGGAGGATTGCTAGAAGCATGATTTTATCAGGCTTAAGCGCATGTGTCCTTGTAGTCAGTATGAATATTAAATCTAAATTAGTCTGTTCAATATTTTGATCATAAATTACTATATCTTCAGCTGAAGGGAGTGAAGTATTGTTTACGGCTTGTCCTTGTGTATGTTTTTGTTTCTGCAGTGTAGTTTCTGTATATTCTGCTAGAGGGCTCATATTGGGGTGAAGTCTGCCATCTCTGACTTCCTTTTTTTTCCTCTCTCTTTCCTCAACAGGTTTGTGATGGTTCTGGTCTGCCTGATCTTCAGTGTTCTCTCTACAATAGACAGCTACACAGTCCTGGCAAACGCAACTCTCTTTTGGATGGTAAGTATAAATATGCTCCTTGATTTGATTTGATTTATTGAAATTGCAACAGTGCAATACACGTGGGACACAGGCAGCTATTGCTGGTGTTGTGTCCAACACGTAGAAACAAATACAGGACAAGACAATACTCATCTTCACTTGAGTTAAGTGAGGAAAGTCATGTAAAGTACCTTTCCTAAGGGCACAAGATAGGTCAGGACTTGAACCCGGGACCTCTTGGTTCCAAGACGAGCACTCTTGTATTTCTACCTCTGCTGTGTCCAACTGAAACGTTCTTGAATCTAAACCACTTCCTGCAGGAGATATTTCTGGTGGTGTTCTTTGGTCTGGAGTACACCGTGCGCCTGTGGTCCGCGGGCTGTCGGAGCAAGTACGTCGGCATCCGCGGACGCTTCCGATTCGCCAGGAAACCCATCTCCATTATCGGTAAGCATTATCGTTCTCCTCTCTTTGGATAGTTTTATTTTATTCATTCACAGATTAGATTCCCACTTCTGGCAGCTCTTTGGCTGAATAGGGGTGATGACATTGACAAAACGTAGTATCCATGGTTCCTTCAAGCTTCAATATTCACAGAAATGGAAGTTTTCCTTTTTTAGCTTTACCATCATGTACAGAGGTTTTGTCTTTGTGTTTGCTTGTGTTTCCATACTTTTTCCCAGGAAGTTAAAAATTTATTACCTATCTGTTTTTTGGTGGCTGCAAATTCCACTCCATGATGCCTCTAGAAAAATATGAATTTTTTAATTAGTATTCCGTTTTTAAATCAGGTCACAACAACTTGATTTCTTTCTCTCTTATGCTTCTATTTTGCCTACATATACATGTAACAAAAAGTAAAAAGCCATCAAGATAAACCATTAGATGTCAACCTTCTATACTAAATGTGGAGTATAGTCTCACCACAGAAGTGACAAGGAGAATCTATTACACTCAATTACCTTCTGAAGGTTGTTCAGTAATGTGGAAAGCTCCAGAGGTGCCACTTCTCTCTAATGACACTGACAACACCTTATGATTGTCATACTGTGTAATGGGGCATGACAAATGTTAGACTAAATATAAATTTGGCAATCTCAGAACTATTTCATATTCAGACTTAAGCTGCTCTGCGGCCTAGGGAAATTAAAGTTGTGTTTCTAGTAACTGTAAAAAATTAGGACCAGTAGCTAAGGGGTTCTTTTTTTTGGTTAGATTTCAGCTTAATATGTACTAAAAAAATACAACAGTTAATAAGATACTGGTCTTAATATTCACCAGAAACTTAAGATAAACAACAGTTCTGATTGGCTACGAGTTTCACTGTCCTTAGATTGAAAAGGCATTTGGACATAAATTAAAATAAATCATCCATTTAACATAAAAAGCTAACATTAAAAGTGCATGTGTAAAGCCCCAAAGTTCATTTTATTTCAATAAAAGTTTTCCTTCCATACAGTTTTGTTTACTTTTAAATGTTTTACAGTTAGCAAAAAAAAATATCTGCATCATATACAAAATATATATATAACCTGACACTTCATTATACTTGCCTGGCAACGGGAAAAAATACCCTAGCAACCGACCACGGAGATGCCTGTGGTGTCAACAGATGCTCCTCTATTCCATTCGAATCCAACCCGACAACCCTACCGCAGGGCAGTATTCCATATTCCTCCAACACGTTGCATAATATACATTACCTCCAACTCAATCAGGGCTCCGTAAACCCACCCAAATCCATGACAGAGGAACCCAGGGGAGGGCCTTGGGCTTATTCAAATTGAAATACTTTATCTTGCGAGTCACAGTGCAAAGCGAACAGTGCAGTGCGTCACATAGGAGCTTTACTAGTGGAAAAATGCATAGCTGCCGGACAGTGGCAAAGTAAAGGCACATGCATCATGACTACGTTAGGCCAGGAAAATAACGTACTGTTTCCAGTTACCCGACCGACCCTAGCAAAAACCTGCCAACCCTAGCCTTTTTTGGAAGCTTAACCACTAGCAAGCGACGTACAATTTTTGATCTAACATGCAAGAAGTTAAATAAATTGTTAAACTGTAATTATAAATGTATCACTTCAGCTGAAATAGACAAAAAAGATAGCATACCTACCAACCCTATTTCTTTCAGGCCCGTAATCAGAATAACAGCATTAATTTTCGTAGGCCGTAGTGACTTTTGTAGATATGTTTCCCCCTATTCCATTGAGACGTGAGAAAGTCAGTACTGTGTCAAAGTCAGAACATGTGTGAGAAGTCATCCATCTTATGGCAGTATTTCCCACCAGGCTGGTCCCAAGATCCCCATCCTAAGCTCTTCTACAATGGTGAAGCAGCAAAGAAACATTTTGGTACGGGCCATTACATACCAACTAATGCCACTAGTGGAAAAAAGCACTATGTTTTATTGTCAGAACTGATCTAGAGAAAACGTGAGGCCTCGATGCTCAAGCAAATAGTGTCAGATTTCTATGGTTAGCTTTATTTGTACCGTTGGAACAAAAAATCAGAGAAGCAAAGAAACATTTTGGTACGGGCCATTACATACCAACTAATGCTTAGTGACTAGTGGAAAAAAGCACTATGTTTTATTGTCAGAACTGATCTAGAGAAAACGTGAGGCCTCGATGCTCAAGCAAATAGTGTCAGAATTCTATGGTTAGTTTTATTTGTACCGTTGGAACAAAATATCAGAGATTTCTGACTTCCGGGATGTACGCAATCCTTGGCTTCTGGTGGTATTCCTGGTGTCCTTCTGCCAGTCAATCTTCCCCACCCACCTACTTAATTTTGTCTTTTTTTCCAGTGATGAAGTTTCATCTTCATGGTAGAAATTAAGTTGGTTTCAGTCACAAAATTACTTGTATGTAAAATACATTCAGGTACAGTCTGGTACATCAATGCTTGAGTGTTTTCACCCGAGTATATCAAAAAAGATTTTTGTGATAACCTTCTTTCAAACCAGTACACTATACTGAGCCCTTAAGCAGCAATTCAATATTTTGACCGCTATGTTATGTCTCTATGTACAACCCTTTATGTAAAAGCTGGCATACTCTTAGAGTATTCACTACCCAATTTTCTACTTACAAGTTCAGAATAAAATAATCTGTATCTGTATAGCCAGTATAACTGCCCTTCGGCATAACACACTAGCTGTTGTTAACACCTTTTCAACATTTGCCTTGGGCGCAGTTTTGTTTTGACTAGGACCTTATCAGAGTTCTGAAGGACTCCATTCAAGGCTACATGATAAGCCCTACTATTGGGAGATAGCGATGAATCTGTATTAGAAAGATAGACTAAGTATACTGTAGATGTTGATGGAACTGTTAACCTTTTTTCTTGAACAAAAAGTCTGTTTTCTCTCATAGGATTTTGGTATACAAATGAGACTTACGTTTTGATGTCTATCAGAACCTTCCTCAGAGCTTCTGACTGGAGTACTGCTTCTTGTTACTACATCTACAGTAGCTGATGTACTAGGTAACTTGTTTTTGCTGTGAAAACGCAATCTAAAACATGGCTAAGTGTCACCTACAAGAGCTACATATAGTGGCAAGAAGCAGACTCTAGTCAGAAGCTCTGAAGAAGGTGTCTGAGTCAGACATCAAAACGTAAGCAGGTGAGAGAAAAAATTGCTTGTATTCCTTTGTTCTGATGAACCTGATAAAATTATTTTCGTAATGTGTTTTTTCATGTGCAGAGAAAGGCCACATTTTTTTCTATTTCTTAGCATGCTCGCATCAGTTTTGCATTGCCCAGAAGACCTCATCCACACAACCATATCAATATGGCCTAACGTAAATTGTATGGTACATATTCTAGCTTTGTTAGGAAGAACTCATGTATCACATGTAGTATATTTGTGTGCAATTAAGTGAGGAGTAGAACTCAGTTGATATGTTTTATACAATACAGATTAGAGTGCCCTTCGCTGACAATAATCTCCTTCTTTCAATGCATCATCTAAGGAAGGAAATTGCAGAAAAATCGTAAATCCCAATGTCAGACTGTATGAAAGATTTGATTTGATTGACATGGTCTCTCTGGGTATGTAATCCCATTGCCACAGGGCATTATGAAATTTAAATCCATGATAAATCCTTTCCATGGCTTTCCCCTTATCATTGGTGGCATTGGAAGACTGATCATCTGGTGTACAGAGCAGATTATGATGGTATTTTAAAGGATTTATACTAACCATAACGTTGTAATGGACTTTGTTGCAATTTGGGGATGGATCACTGACTGTTTGTGGGATGGAAGAATGCGTTCTCATTCCCCTCAACAGCAATGTACTGTCCCCGGAAGACATTTTGGCCATTCAGTATGTCTTTCTTCATGTGAGTAGTGGATCTTACAGAGAGTAGAGTTTGAGATTGGAATCGTACTAGGGTTCACTGGGTTTGTTACCATACTTAGTTATGCCATGTTCCTTTCACCTGACTCTGATACAGTCTTGAAAGCCTGGCCAGCCAACCACACCACACAACCAACCACCTCCAGGCATAGACACATTACTGTTCAATTTTACATAGTTAAGACTCTCTGCTAAGCAACCATCTTACCCCAAAACAGCCAATTTTTTTGCAGTCTCTTGTGTTGTGAACATAGATGAACAAATGGTTTACAGAATGGCAGACAATTTCATCAGCATAGTCTTATGTACAACTTTCCAACTTGTAAAAGTTACACTTTTTGGCTGGTGGTATGGTGATTTAGAGTGGTACTTCACAGAAGACATGTGTTGAGGCCAGCATACAGAAGCCTGAATCACCTTACAGAGATCTGGCTTGCGGCTGGGCTGACTTCAAGGACAGAAAACAGACTTAAACACCGATCTCTTATTACTCATGTGTTAGGACAGCTACGGGCAGGGATTTCAGTTCAAACAGGTGATATGTATTCACCCTTGGTACATCGGGTAAAAGTTCATTTCTTGCCACATACCAGTGACCATCAGGCTGAAAACATCCATGCAAGGCTGCTTACTGTGGAGCCAACCAAAATTCAGCCCAAAGGGCATTTATAAGCACCAGAGTGCTTCTACGGGTATCTATCTGACAGTTACTTGTTGTTCAGCACCAAGGACAGCTTTTCTTAATTTGTAGTGCACATCAGACACCACCAAAGTTGCCTCTCCACATGAAAATAAGCTTACAAATGCTATTGTAACCAAGGTTATTTGCATTTTTGTATACATAACCAAGGTTTTTTCCTACCTTGCTTACCTTTCAAAGTCTATCAGACACTTTCATTCAGACAAGGTAGGAAAATCACTGGTTGTGTATAAGAAAACCCAAATATCCTTATGTTCTACCAACCTCATGACATTATTTTCGGATGTAGCCAAGGTTGTTTTCAGATTCTTTTTGGATGCTACTGGTACAAAAGATACAGACTACAGGACTATGAAGAACACATACAGGACTCAGCTCAGGCATTGATGTTACACACTTCTGAAGAAAAGATACATACAAACGCTAAACCAGCCCCATCCAAAAACAATACTTCTGTCTCAGAAGTAAATACAGATGGGGTTTGTTACATTTTGTAGTTTGAAGAAATTCGAAACTTACATGTAAATGTGACAAGTGTTTCACTGTTGTACGCATGTACACAGCTTCTAACTTGTGTGTGTGAAGTTTGTGATTTACACAAGGGCCATCTGTCCCAGTTGACAAGTGAGCATAGCTAGATCCTGACAGAGAATGTAGAGTTAATGACGGACTGCCCTGATTACACGTGTCAAGTCCTTCACCCTGCAAATCACTTCCCCGAGCGCGGGACCACCAGTTGACGAATGGTTCTCCCACTTTTTACAACGGTATATATCCTTCCACCGCGGGGTGTCATTAGTAAAGGTCAGTATGTACCGCACTTGGGATCACCATACATATAGATCATGTGTTCCTTTCCCTGGAGTCACACCACGGCTTCAAAGCCAACAAAAATAGCAACCCCGGTCCTCTGAAGTACGGTGTCGTAGATTAGCCGGACCTTTATGTGCCCATATATTGATTTGTGACACAGAGTAATCTTCTACATGTAATTCAGGCATGAGTAGTGGGATACAGCTGATGCTAGCTACTCATCGTGGCATGGCTGGACTAGAGTTACTGGTCTCTACAGACAAATAAAAAATCAATTACTATGATCATCAAATAATGTGTAGTGGTCATGAAGGTTATATCTGATTGTGTATAATGTTTACATGGTTATATATAATTGCCTTTGGTAGTCTTCTGTGTTTTTGATATTTAGATTTCTAAAATTGGAACGCTGTCCTTATATTAAATAGTTTTGACATGTGTACATGACATTGTTTGTAAGATTATTTTAAACTCTATTAAAACTTTTAAAACAGAAATAAGAAATTTTATACACAATCCAACGTTTACCTGACTCAAATACTACATGCACCTGCAGTGCATGTACAATTGGAGCTGTGCAGGTACATGTATTTGAAATATGAAATATGATTTCTGATGTCTACCTGCACCAAACTTGACGTACATACTCAGCATTTGTTACAATTTTTAGTTCTATCCATCACTTAAAAGTTAATGCCGGAAAGCGATTACGCCAAAAGTGCAAAGGGAACGCATATTACATTCTTGATGTATAGCCGACTTACACCACACCGCTACCCCCAATCTTACATCATTACCAGACAGGGCTTGAGCCATAACTCAGGGTTTCTATCCCATGGGATGGCTTTAACTGAGCTCCGTAATACCACAGTGCTGGGTGCTCATTTGTAGTGAATCACTGTGGGGAAGAAGAGCCATAAATCCTGGTATAGATGTGGGGATAGGGAACACTGGAGAGAACACCTGTCCTGGTATAGCTGTGGGCTAGTTAGGTGATCCTAAAAAAGCTGAGTTAGCAGATAGGTGGTCGTCATTAATTTCCAGACAAATTAATTTTCACACTCAATATTAATACTAGAGTCTTAAAACATTGAGATGTCATGATTGAGTGTGTGTGTGTGTGTGCTTGTGTACATTATGTGTTTGTGTGTGTGTGTGACTGACTGTGTGTGTGTGTGTGTGTGTGTGTGTGTGGTGTGTGTGAGTGTGTGTTTGTGTATGAGTGTGTATATGTCTGTGACCATATATTGGGTGGGACACAGTTTCCAAAATTTATGACCTTTTAAATTCATAATAATGCTCAATTCTGGATTTAGTGAATATTAATAAAAATGCCAGTCATATTCTGTTGTTATCTTTATTTCCTTTAATGTAAATGTATTTTTTATCATAAAAATAACTTTTCACTTTGAAGACTTTTAAATTACTATGTTTCACAAATGACAACAGTCACACTCATATTCATACAGACACCAGCGTATAAAAAACTGATTAGCAGTGACATTATTTATTTCATATGATAGTTAGTCATGTCAAGGGGAACTATTACACACAAATTGATGTCGTAGCTATGCCATTAGTGGAGTAGAAGACAGGAACTTTAAATGTCAACCTTCCTAAGTACTATTATATGACGTTAGACATTGTTATTTTGGGTTCCATTAAAGTATAACATTCCAAGGACAAAGTTTATTGCTTGGAAAAACAGTACGTGATGAAATATGATAAAATGGTAACTCCTGAGGTTAAATACAGTAGTTGTATTTTTGCTTTAAGTAACTTTTGACAGGGATCATAATGTATTTAAGTATTTTGAATGTTCAAAGGGCCAGAACAATTTAATTTGTTGGTTCTCTGATTTTTTTTAGAAAAATAAGAAGCGACAGGGTGAAAAAAATAGAGAATAGATAATTTTATGCAACTGCAGTTCAATTTAGCATTGTCTTCTTGCAGACAAAGTAGTACTGCAGTCTAATTGATAAATATCATTTCATGGAGTAATGGAATCTTTGATTTCTTGTTTGAAATTTTTAAAAGTTTTTTTACTGTTTGATCATGATTTTTACTTCATCTATAAAATGCATTCTTAACAGTTCAGCTCAAGATGATGGCCTCTTTCACAGCTGTCCAGTAACATTTTCAGAAAACATTTTGAAGCGCTGTACTGAGATATAATGGCCCATTAGTGCCCTGGTGGAACACCATGGATTATGTGGTTAATACCAGTTTGGTCATCAGTCTGAACTGATGTCTACCAAGGAAGCCTTTTCATACACACAGTCATACATTGTAAGAGCAGTAATAATAGTCTTGGTCTCTTGGACATTCAATTTTTCATGTGCTAGTGGTGGCAAGGTGGTCTTTTGGGTTGTTGACTTGGAATTGAAAAGGTACTGGGCTTGAATTTGTAGAAAGCCTCAATGCTGTGTCCTTGCATCTTTTCACTTAAGAGTAGCAGAGTGCAGCTGAAAGTATCTGAACTGTTGATGAAGATTACTCTCTGGTAGTGTGTATATATTATATAGATCATCTATTAAGAACTTAAAATTATAAGAATCCTCTAAAAAAAATTTTTGTGCACCTAATATTTTAGGTTGGGTGCACTAGTGCTCCTATTCCCAAAATGAATTTCAAGCCCTGTTTACAGTGTCATAAATTCACAGTGAAGGTCACCAAGCAAATAAAACCGCTTTGAAAGTTTCTGCACTTCCAGTACTCGCGCTTTCTTGAAAGACTTAGAAGGCTTCTTATCTAGTATTCATCATCACCTCAAGGATATTAAGACATTAGCGTTACGGGCCGGGAACTGAAAGCTTCTCAATCAGTTAGTTCTGAGTTTATAAGGCTTCCAGCGATGTGTTCTGGTTCGTCTGTTTCTGACTTTCTAGTTCAGACACCCCTGGGGCAAGTATTGCACCTACTTTAGATAAAGAGAATGCCATTTTTCATGGAGGTAGAATCAGAACAGCACCTTGACATTGAAAAGTTGCAGTAGTTAGAAAGTACAGTGAAAGTACAGTGCTGTAGTAGAAAGTTGGATGACTGGATTCAAGGTCAGGGTTAAGTATAATGCCTTCTGATGATTGCTACAAAGTTTTTGATACTGAAAATCATTTAAATTATATTAATGAAAATCATATTAGTTTTATTAATTTCTTTTGGAATGGAAGTATCATTTTGGGCGGAACTGGTTTAGAGGAAGTTTGTATGCTTTTTTTTAAACAAGTACTCCTGCTATTTCAGAACAAGCTGCTAGGGGGCCCAAACTCAAGCCATTTTTTTTCAATCCCAGGAGCTATATACAGTCCAAAATTTGTGACCTAGTGTGTCCAAATCATGAGGCATCAAAATCAGATGTTCTGCTGCAGTACCATAACAAGCTACCAGGGGGCTCAAAATCTAATACTAATAGTCTCACCAAGACCTACCAAATATCAAGACAATCTATGTAAGCCTTCTCAAGTTATCATGTTAACAGACAGAGAGACAGACAGACACACACACACACACACACAGACACACACACACACACACACGAATGCTACCAGAAACATAATCTTCATGCCGAAGGTAATAATGTTGCTCTGTTGTTGTTGTTCCCTCCAGATCTGATCGTAGTGGTGGCGTCTATCATAGTGCTGTGTGTGGGATCCAATGGACAAGTGTTCGCAACCTCAGCCATCAGGTAATCTTAAGAACAACAAGGAATTTGATCCCTGTGTACTCTTTGTGTTGGTATAAAGTTTAACATTAACTGTGATTACTACCAACACAGATGAACTTCCAAGATAATTTTGTTGTTCCATCTTCTGTTGTTCAATTGTCTTTTGTTTTTTCTATGACGAAAGAATGAAAAATATACACTACCAAAAACAAGGCAAAGTCTTCTGAGGTCAGATTGTCAGTACAGAAATTCTTTTTTTTTAAATGTATATTATGCTGTATGTATAGTTTGTGTTTCTATGTTTGTACCGTTGTTTTCATGGTTGAAATACCTGAAATAAAGACATTCAATTCAATTCAAAAGATAGATCTGCAAACTGCCCTGGCATATTGATAACCTTTACTTCACCTTCCGTGTAGTTAACCCTCGCTGTGATCAATTAGCCTAAGGTGTGCTGAACCGCAGCAGGGGGCTTGTCTCTAGCCTAATCAAGCTCACAACAGTCCGGCCAGAATTGGACAGAAAATGGATCTCCCAGGTTTAAAAGGTTCCGGCCTCCCTGTGGGAAAAGTACAGGAAAATTAAAGCCTGATTGATTTCCGGTGTGAGGTTACCTCAGTCAACAACTTCAATCCTTTGGTTTGCTTTGTGAAGAGAAAGCAATCAAGACCACCCATAGATAAAAGGGTCTTTGTTTTGCTCTAATTCAGCTCATGGCCACAAACTTGTGTTTTTAAACTGAAAAGTTAGATAAAGATAGAGAAAGAAAGCTGATTTACGGTGAGAACATTATTGACACAACAAAAGTACAGCGACCTTTGTAAATGTATCAAGAAATCAGTTTTGGCCACACAAAAAACAGTCTCTTGGTTTTCAAATGTTTGCGGAAAACTAATGGAGCAGGTGGGCAAAAGAATAAAAAAAAAACAACTTCAATCATTCAGTTTCCTTTGTGAGGAGAAAGCAATCAAGACCACCCATAGATAAAAGGGTCTTTGTTTGCAATAACAGACTTGGCTGAAAGAACAGAAGTCAAGGTTGTGTGGTGTTTTTAAACTAAAAGTTATTCAAGAGATAGCAATAAAGATAGAGAAAGAAAGCTGATTTACTTGAGAACACTATTGACACAACAAAAGTACAGCGACTTTATTTTGTAAAATCATGTATGACATGTACTGAGAAATCAGTTTAGGCCACACAAACAGTCTCTAGGTTTTCAAATGTTTGCAGAAAACTAATGGAGCAGGTGGGCAAAAGAATGAAAAAAAAACAACTTCAATTCTTCAGTTTCCTTTGTGAGGAGAAAGCAATCAAGACCACCCTGAGATAAAAGCGTCTTTGTTTTCTCTAATTCAGCTCATGGCCACAAACTTGGCTGAGAGAACAGAAAGTCAAGATTGTGGTGTGTTTTTAAACTTAAAAGTTATTAAAGGGAATCTATGTTATCGATAGAGATAGAGAAAGAAAGCTGACTTACAGTGAGAACATTATTGACACAACAAAAGTACCTTGACTTTTTTTAAATCATGTACGATGTAAGTTGAGAAATCAGTTTCGGCCACACAAAAACAGTCTCTTGGTTTTCAAATGTTTGCAGAAAACTAATGGAGCAGGTGGGCAAAAGAATAAAAAAAAAACGACTTCTATCCTTCAGTTTCCTTTGTGAGGAGAAAGCAATCAAGACCACCCTGAGATAAAAGGTCTTTGTTTTGCTCTAATTCAGCTCATGGTCACAAACTTGGATGATCTAACTCAGCTCATGGTCTCAAACTTGGCTGAAAACACAGAAGGTTATGGCTGTGGTGTGTTTTTAAACTTAAAAGTTATTAAAGGGAATCTATATTATCGACAAAGACAGAGAAAGAAAGCAGACTTACAGTGAGAACGTTATTGACACAACAAAAGTACCTTGACTTTTGTAAAATCTTGAGAAATCAGTTTGGGGGACCACCGCGCATGTGCATAAGAGCTATGGCGGGAAGACCATAGCTCTAACATTTCGGCCATACAAAAACAGTCTGTTGGTTTTCACTCTGATGTTTGCAGAAAACTAATGGAGCAGGTGGGCAAAAGAATAAAAAAAATGACTTCAATCCTTCAGTTTCCTTTCTGAAGAGAAAGCAATCAAGACCACTCATAGATAAAAGGGTCTTTGTTTTGCTCTAATTCAGCTCATGGTCACAAACTTGGATGAAAGAACAGAAAGCCAAGGTTGTGGTGTGTTTTTAAACTTAAAAGTTATTCAAGGGAATCTATATTATCGATAGAGATAGAGGAAGAAAGCTGACTTACAGTGAGAACATTATTGACACAACAAAAGTACAGCGACTTTTGTAAAATCATGTATGACGTACTGAGAAATCAGTTTAGGCCACACAAAAACAGTCTCTTGGTTTTCAGAGGTTTGCAGAAAACTAATGGAGCAGGTGGGCAAAAAAAGAAAAAAACTACTTCAATCCCTCAGTTTCCTTTGTGAGGAGGAAGCAATCAAGACCACCCATAGATAAAAGGGTCTTTGTTTTGTGCTAACTTAGCTCATGGTCACAAACTTGGCTGAGAGAACAGAAGGTCAAGGTTGTGGTGTGTTAAGTTATTCAAAAAGTTTCAGTAAATTTTCTCTAAGTTACCATGTTTTTGTATGGATGTACAGTGCTGTATGATGAGCATGAACGTTTAGGGCCATCACAGAATGCCTATGCCTTTCTTTACAGAAAAAAAGATGTAAAAATACTTCTTCTATAACAGATATACTGACCTGTATTTTGAACTCCACCCCAGGGGTATCCGTTTCCTACAGATTCTTCGGATGTTACATGTGGACAGGCAGGGGGGAACCTGGCGACTGCTTGGCTCCGTGGTCTTCATCCACAGACAGGTAAGTGGTCTTTATCCACAGACAGGTAAGACACACTCCTATTACATCCTATTGTTTCATATGTAAAGCTAGAAACACTCTTATAATGTTGAACCCATCATTGGCTTAAAAAATGTACAAAAAAGAGAGAGATGGTTAGGACAGATGGCTGCCACTAAGATTGTCCCTTTCCTTGGTACTGTAAAGACATTCACACTAACACTGTCCCTTTCCTTGGTGCTGAAAGACCTTCACACCAACACTGTCCCTTTCCTTGGTACTGAAAGACTTTCACACTAACACTGCCCCTTTCCTTGGTACTGACAGACATTCACACTAACCCTTGGCCCCTTTCCTTGGTGCTGAAAGACATTCACACTAACACTGCCCCTTTCCTTGGTACTGACAGATATTCACACTGACACTGTCTCTTTCCTTGGTGCTGAAAGACATTCACACTAACACTGCCCCTTTCCTTGGTACTGATTCACTTTCACACTTACACTGTCCCTTTCCTTGGTACTGAAAGACATTCACACTAACGTTAACCAACAGGGAAACATAAAAGCACCACAGTGGCATTTTTCTTTTGTTTTATAGCTGGGTTTAAGTTTTTGATAGAGTTTCAGATGGGTTGCTCATTTCCCACAGAAGTTTTAAGGTCGTGAATCAAAGCCAAAAACGCAACAAGAGGCCACATTTCAACCCAAACTGAGCTGTAAGCAGTAACTAGAATATGGCGCCAAAGACCGGTTCATAGACCCGTACTCCAATACTTCATTTCCTCCCATTTTCAGATCCCACGATAAGAACCCAGGTTTCCCTAAATGGCTCTTGACACCTCTAGCAGAGGCCTTGAACTGTCGTTTTCCATCCGTGAAGGTATCTCCAGAGGATTCCCCAACCCACAAGATTTATGCAGCTGGTTTAAAACTGTCTGCTATGATACCGTTACGGAGTATACGCTGTTGTATTACCGGGCGAGTGTAACTGGAAAGATAGTTGTGCATTTGGGAGATAGCCCAGCAAATAATGGATTTGGTATGTCATGGCAAGGCTTTCTGGATTCAAGAAAAACCTTGGAAGTTGCCAAACTTTTCCAAGGTTGATATCTTGGGCTCTTGGACAACTTCTATCAGTCATTCTTTACAGCTCTAGCTGCACAGCACCTCTCGTAGCTGATGCTAGCCTGGCACTCTGCCACAGAATCTGCAACAGAATATGCTATGGCAAAATTTAGATGTTGCTTTTTACTGATGAAAACTTTGAGGAATATGATGCTACTCTATTGTAAAGAAATTTTAAAGTCATTCTGTTGATATGAAATGTTCAAGTTGTTAATGACACTAAAGAAAAGTGATGGATGTCACTCGGAACGAGTTATTTCCAGATTTTTTGCAGTAGTAGATTTTAAATAAATATCTACAACAGCTGTTGTTTACCTGGATATCTAACCTTCATAAACACATTCTGACACAAAATTATCAAAAGACCCAAAAAATTAACATTTGGTGACTTTCACAGTGACAAAACAAACGACAATACCTTTGTCCCTGAAAGCTTGCTAAATGTACACTTTTTAGGGACTTTCCTTAATTGAAGAACCTGTCCACGCATTCAAAGCCTCTTTTAAAACTTATAGGCTTTCAGTAGGCAGAGAAAGGGGACTTTTCTGTTATATGTAGAAGGTCACTTAATCAATGCAATACATTCAGTACAGGAAATCCTCTTTCGTACAGGAAACAATTGTCAGATGTTTCCATCTTCTGACATCAAAGACATGTATTTAGTTTTTTAGTCCTTCATGTATTTGTATTAGACCATACGAAAGTCCCTATACTTTTGTTGAGTCAATAAAGAATTTATCTAAAGGGTTTAGAAAGCCAAAAAAATGTCAGTTGGATTTTGAGTCACCAAATGTAGCAGCATTTTCAATCATTGCTACGTACCTTGGGTATATTGTCCCATCTGTAACTTTAGCTCATAAGAAAAGTTTGAGCTTAGAGAGTCAGTAACTACCACTGCGCCCCTAAATCATCCATACGTGAGTGTTTTATAGGCCTTGTGAGGTGGTGCCACCCTTTGGTATCACACCATCTCCCGTAGACCGGGAATTATCATTATAACCACCTTTTGTATTTAGTTTTGTTTGATTGTAGTTGTAGTAGACCATACGAAAGTCCTTACTTTTGTTGAGTCAATAAAGAAGTTATCTAAATGTTTTAGAAAAGCAGGGAAATGTCAGTTGAATTTAGAGTGAACCAAATGTAGCAGCGTTTCCAATCATTGCTACGTACCTTGGGTACATTGTCCCATCTGTAACTTTAGCTCATAAGAAAAGTTTGAGCTTAGAGAGTCAGTAACTACCACTGCGCCCTTAAATCATCCATTCGGGAGTGTTTTACGGGCCTTGCGAGGTGGTGCCACCCTTTGGTATCACACCATCTCCCGCAGACCGGGAATTATCATTATAACCACCTTTGATGGCTGTCACGAGGGATGGTATTACGGCAGGAATAATTTACGAAGCTCGGTGTATTAACCGGGATTATGGCCCATGTTTATAGCATCTTTGGCTGGCCTCCAGACGGTAGCTTAATGCTCTTTTCTTGGCAATGGGATGTCTCTGGGTAGAACTTCATATAGAGCCTTGATATCTTTAGATTTCATTATTTCATTTTCTTTTACCACAGAATCGCATATTGCCCACTGGGGCAGTTGTCAAAAGCCCTGCAGGTGTACATAAATAAAAGGTGCAGGTGCAGGTATACCAGAGGCTCAAATCTGGACCTCTACTTGAATATAACTTTTAAATTAGATACACACTACAGAAGTGGCCTTGTGTTAGCCTGGGTACCAGTACCAATATGTTAGGCCTATGAAAAAAATGACTGTGTGTTTCCTGTTTCCCGACCAACCCTACAAAAAAAATTTTCTAGCCCCATGATCTGACACCTGAGTGATGAAACGTTGTACAATCGGTTTTCCAACATTGATATTGAAAATACAAGTGTCCTCGTGCAAGTTGGATCACCAGAGATCGCCCAAGTCTAATAAAAAAAGAAAGAAAAATGATAATCCCTACCTACCGACCCTAACTTTTTTTCGGAATGAAACAGGAAACACAACATTTTTTTCCTAGGCCTTACTGTTCTAATTTCTTGTTTGTCTGTTTGTTTGTTTGTTTGTTTTTAGGAGCTGATCACGACGTTGTACATCGGTTTCCTGGGCCTGATCTTCTCCTCCTACTTCGTGTACCTGGCAGAGAAGGACGAGGTGGACGAGAACGGAGAAACAGACTTCAGGAGCTACGCAGACGCACTCTGGTGGGGCGTGGTGAGTCAGATTTGTTTGTTTGTTTGTTTGTTTGTTTGACAATGTTTGTTTGTTTGATTGAAAATGTTTGTTTCACAATGCTTGTTTGTTTCACAAATTGATGTTTGTTTGACAATGTTTGTTTGACAATGTTTATTTGTTTGTTTGACAATGTTTATTTGTTTGTTTGACAATGTTTGTTTGTTTGACAATTTTTGTTTAATAAGATTGCCCACACATGAGGAAGGGGTCAGAAAAGGTGTGAATCACCTTTACTGGCTCTCACCCCAGCTTGGTGATAATTCAAGTTTAAGTTAAAAAGAAAATGGCACGCCTAACATATAAAGTAAACATGTAACATGCCTTCTCTTCAAATTATAAGCAGAGATGACGTAACAGTGAAAGTCAATGAGCATTGACAGTAAAGTGTTCATGAAATGTAAATTATTAGTTGTAAGTGGTCACTCTAACTCTATGTAGCACGTTTTTGGTTATTCTGAATTCATCATTAAATACTATTGACAAATTCTTCAGATCACATGGTCAAATACCAAATAAAATAGAACAATGCAAGGAACTTATTCACAAGATGTTTTTCAAGTCAGTTTGCTGTTACAGTAGTTAAGCAGCGCTGGTCCTCCTGAATTTACCATCGCCAGGATCCCCCCATGCAGACCCTCTATAAAATGTGTTGCGAGGGATTAGGAAGCCCATGTGTGTAAGACCAGCGGCCTCAGACCAGATCAGTTTAAGTGCCAAGTGACAAATTAATCCCATCAAGTTTCCTGACTGTGCTATTTGTAGTTCTACTGAGCTTATAGCACCGGCTCTTGTTCTTCTAACTCAAGTCTGTGTGATCTAATCTTGATTCTATAGTAGTCTCAGATGACTTGTAGTTGTACCACAGTGGTCTTGAGTGTGAATTTATGGGAAATGTGTCTAATTTTGTGGTGGTGATATTTTGCATTAGGAGGGAAAAGGTCAAGTTTTTGCTGTGGTTTAGATTCACTACTGAGCTTATGCCACCAGCTCTTGTTCTTCTAACTCAAGTCTGTGTGATCTTATCTTGATTCTATAGTAGTCTCAGATGACTTGTACAGCAGTGGTCTTGAGCGTGAATTTATGGGAAATGTGTTTAATTTTGTGGTGGTGATATTTTGCATTAGGAGGGAAAAGGTCCAGGTTTTGGCTGTGGTTTAGATTCACTACTGAGCTTATGCCACCAGCTCTTGTTCTTCTAACTCGAGCCTGTGTGATCTAATCTTCATTCTATAGTAGTCTCAAATGACTTGTACCACAGTGGTCTTGAGTGTAAATTTATGGGAAATGTGTTTAATTTCATGGTGGTGAAAGGTTCAGGTTGTTACTGTGGTTTAGATTCACTACTGAGCTTATAGCACCGGCTCTTGTTCTTCTAACTCAAATCTGTGTGGTCTAATCTTGATTCTATAGTAGTCTCAGATGACTTGTACCACAGTGGTCTTGAGTGTAAATTTATGGGAAATGTGTTTAATTTTGTGGTGGTGATATTTTGCATTAGGAGGGAAAAGGTTCAGGTTTTTGCTGAGCTTATACTACAGGCTCTTGTTCCTCTAACTCAAGTCTGTGTGATCTAATCTTGATTCTATAGTAGTCTCAGATGACTTGTAGCTGTACCACAGTGATTGGGTGTCGGCAACATATTGCATTAAGAGGGAAAAGGTCCAGGTTTTTGCTGTGGTTCAGATTCACTACTGAGCTTATGCCACTAGGTCTAATGTTCTCCTAACTCAACTTTGTGTGATCTAATCTTGATTCTATAGTAGTCCCAAATGACTTGTAGTTGTACCACAGTGGTCTTGAGTGTGAATTTATGGGAAACATGCTGCATTAGGAGGGAAAGGTTCAGGTTTTTGCTGTGGTTTAGATTCACTACTGAGCTAGTATACCACATGCTCTTGTTCTTGTAACTCAAGTCTGTGTGATCTAATCTTGATTCTATAGTAGTGTAACAGTGCTAACTGACCATGCTAAATGGTCGTGCGACCTTTTAGTGTAGTGGTTAGCGTTGGTGACCGCCAACCGGACAACTCGGGTTCGATTCCCGGTTGTGACCTGCTCGCCCCTTTCGGTTTTTACAGTGGCGCCCGATGTGTAAAAACCGGAAGGGGCGAGCAGCTCACAACCGGGAACAAGTCTGTGTGATCTAATCTTGATTCTATAGTATTAGTAGTCTCAGATGACTTGTACCACAGTGGTCTTGAGTGTGAATTTATGGGAAACATGCTGCATTAGGAGGGAAAAGGTTCAGGTTTTTGCTGTGGTTCAGATTCACTACTGAGCTTATAGCACCGGCTCTTGTTCTTCTAACTCAAGTCTGTGTGATCTAATCTTGATTCTATAGTAGTCTCAAATGACTTGTAGTTGTACCACAGTGGTCTTGAGTGTGAATTTATGGGAAACATGCTGCATTAGGAGGGAAAGGTTCAGGTTTTTGCTGTGGTTTAGATTCACTACTGAGCTTATACCACACGCTCTTGTTCTTCTAACTCAAGTCTGTGTGATCTAATCTTGATTCTATAGTAGTCTCAGATGACTTGTACCACAGTGGTCTTGAGCGTGAATTTATGGGAAATGTGTTTGTGTTCGTGATATTTTGCATTAGGAGGGAAAAGGTCCAGGTTTTTGCTGTGATTTAGATTCACTACTGAGCTTATAGCACCGGCTCTTGTTCTTCTAACTCAAGTCTGTGTGATCTAATCTTGATTCTATAGTAGTCTCAGATGACTTGTACCACAGTGGTCTTGAGCGTGAATTTATGGGAAATGTGTTTGTGTTCGTGATATTTTGCATTAGGAGGGAAAAGGTTCAGGTTTTTGCTGTGGTTTAGATTCACTACTGAGCTTATGCCACCAGCTCTTGTTCTTCTAACTAAAGTCTGTGTGATCTAATCTTGATTCTGTAGTAGTCTCAGATGACTTGTACCACAGTGGTCTTGAGTGTGAATTTATGGGAAATGTGTTTAATTTTGTGGTAAGGTGATATTTTGCATTAGGAGGGAAAAGGTCCAGGTTTTTGCTGTGGTTCAGATTCACTACTGAGCTTATAGCACCGGCTCTTGTTCTTCTAACTCAAGTCTGTGTGATATAATCTTGATTCTCAGATGACTTGTACCACAGTGATTCACAATGGTGAACTTACAGTAAATGCAATTAATTTTGTAGTGAAAAAGCTAAGGTGTAAAAAGCCTTTTCCAAGGGCACAACACTGGGGCCTTCTGTGGATTCGAACCCAGAATCTTTAGATCTAACTCTAAGACAAAAATCCTAATACGACCTAATTTCCCAGCATGAGTTACATTACAGATAGATTAGAGGACAGCCTACTAATAGAAAACACATCAAAGTTTGAAATACTCATTTTATTCCAAGACCTACAATATTGTAGACCTGTTACCTCCAATTTCCATTCGATACATAACAAATGTAATTGTCTGTAATGACCCAAGACCACAGTAAAAGTAGTTAGATTTAATGCCTAATAGTATATGATTAGAATTTTGATATCTAGTATATAGTAGTATTAGTACAGGACCTGGTATATGAATTAGATTTAGAACAGGTACCTAAATGTGATTTAGAAAAGCTATTAGTCATGTTTTCATGGTAGACAAAATAAAACCAGCAGAAAGATTTCAATATGTACCGTATCATGAAAAACCACATAAAAGTTTCCATTGCTCCATAACTAAATGGAAAAGCTTTCCCAACCTGGTAAAAACACAATCCTTTTCTGTTCCATTAACGTTAATAGTATTTCAGTTGATGGTTGAAAATGGCATACTGTCCTTCTGGAAGCTACCAATGCTGACGTTTTGCTGTTGGGCCATGTTGATTTGATTATCTGGATGACATCCTCTGGGAACCTCAAAACTGATGCGAGCGTGCGAATAAAAAAAAATAGGCAAAAAAAGGTGCCTTCATTATGAAATCTATGTGAACATAAGGGTTAAACAATTGACTAAATGGTATGGCGAATAATAGAGTCTTCATTTTCATTTCTTCACATTTTTTCCCTTTCCTTTGAAATTGATTTTGGCATTCTACGACATTAGAATCTTTGTTTTTTTTTGCAATATATAGCATACACTTGCTCATTTTGGAGCTGCTTTATATGATTTACAGTATAGCCAAAAACATTTTTTCTTGCAAACAGACGAGAATTCATGCTTGCGCGGATGTCATCCATACAATCAAATCAACATGGCCTAGGTAACATTGGAGATTGTACAGTCGCTGTGGTCTCAGGTGGTTAAAACCCACCAGGCACTTAGCTGAACAATCCCTGCTTCATCAGTTGTCAATGTTGGGGGTCAACCTTTCTCTCACCTTCACTGTAACATTTATAAACCACTTAAGGTTTCAACATACTATACTGTAATTATAATACTACTGCACATAATGTATAGGTTATAGGGCTCCAAATATTGTACAGTGTATGTGTAATTCATTGAATTTTCACGATGGTTTAGTTCTGTTGGTTTCCTTGTAAATGAGTTTTCTAGGAGTGTTTTCAAAACATTCTTTATGGTAGACTTAAGAAAAGGCAAAGAAAAAAAGTGGTGCAGGTAAAATTTGTCTGGTGCAGGTAATTTTGAATGTTGCCTGCTCCGGTACAGGTATGAAGAAAATATTTCGAGCTCTAGTATATAAAATCAAAGCTGTTAATACCATTAAAAAAATCATGGCCATTGTAAAGCTTAATGTGTTTTCAGCATAGTAAGGAGAGTGGCAGTTGAATTAAGAAGGATTTTTCCCTTGACGAAGAATATTTTATCTTGTTACGGAAATGATTCTACATGCAAAGTCTGCTTCTGTGCCCAGCACTTGTGATTGTTTGAATAACCCTGTATTTGTCTGATCCCATCCCTACTACCATAGCATACAACCTTTACCATTTGAAAGGCTCAGTGTTGTACAGAGCCCCCTAGTGAAGATGCTGTGAACTGCATTAGCCCGACACCGCAGGTGACAATGTAAGGAGTTAGGCAAAATGATGCTTTATGCTACTGATGTGGAGAAGTTAGGGAAGAAATTGAACACTTCTCATGAATTGATGGAAGTTGTGATCAAATGAAAATCTTGCCATGGTCTACATAAGTGTCTAAGTGCTATCAAGGACAATTTTATTGACGTAAATAACAGTGAATAGGAATGGTTGGATGAGTAATTTTAGACTAGAGTGGTGTTGATACTTTCTACAACACTGTTTATCCCCCTATTGACCTACATGTGTCCTAGGGTGTGACGTTTAGCTAATGTTACTCTTTGCTACACTGGAGCATTGCAGATGTAGATCTAAGGGTGTTTACCTCCGTGTTAATGGAGGTATTGTTTTGGCGTCTCTGTTTGTGTTTCCAGATATCTGTTGTCAGCATAACTTTTAACAAGGACTTTATATGAAGACCTTGCTTTTAAGAGCATCTAGAAGGATTGTGATGATATTTGGTATGTGGGTAGGTCTTGGGAATACTGAGAGGTCAAGGTCAATTTTAGGCCTCCTGGCAGCTTTCCTTAGTACTGCAACAGAACTTCCAGGTTTTTGTACCTTTTGTCCTGGACATACATGTACTGTAAGACCCAACTTATAACACTATCTAGAGTACACCATCTTGGCTTTATGTATCCAAATATGGTTGAATACCTAGAGCATTTTTGCTATCATCAAGAAATCACCAATATGCAAATGAGAAGCCTCAGACCCAGCCCCCTCCATTGATGTTTGTTCTAGATAGATAACCACAGGAGACCATCTCAGCAGAGATAATCTCTCCAAATCTCCTGGATCAACCAAACCACTAGACTGTTGCTAATTGTTGTCAGTTTGTTTTCTTTCGCCACAGTCTCCTCTCTTCTTAGTACTATAAATCGGAAAATGTTTTCAATGGTTTTATTTCTGCAGTTTTTGCTGTATGCAGAATCATGACACCGTGAACCATTATTTTATTTTTTCTATTTTACTTCAGAATTCTTTTAACCATGAACTTCAAACACAGTGAAAACTTAATTTTTCCTCATACCAAAAAATAAAACCACTGCAAAAGTAAATGCATTTACAGTGGAGTGCAGTTGAGTACTGGGTATTAGACAGTGCCTAACTAGTACTCATCCATTCTTTAAAGTTTAAAGGAAGAGGTAAAGTAGGACATGTAGTGGTGAGGATTATTGTCTGAGAGATACATGCATGTTGTCACAACTTTGTAACACACAGGATATAAACAGAGTCTAAATAGCCACAGGTGGTTTAATATCTTCTTTTAAAACAATACAAGTTATACATTTTATCATTTTTGATAATTTAATTTCCGAATCCATTGCTCCTTTCTGGTCACTACACAATGTATGATTGTGTAGAAGGTTATACTTTTGGTTTTGTTTGTTTGTTTGTTTGGTGACTGTTTGAATGTGGTTTAACACAATAGCCCAAGAAGCTATGGATCATCATGAAATTTGGTAGGTAGTAGGTCATTACCTATTGAAAAAATGATTTGACTTTGGACCCCCAGGTGGCTTTCCTTGGAACTGCAGCAGCACTTCTGATTTTCAGAATTGAATTTTGAAGGTCCTCTATACCCTGGGTGCCATTCTATTTGTATGCTGGGGCTCCCATACTCCCCCCTAAGAAATATTTTTTAGAGGATTATATAAGAAACAATTTCCAGAACCCACCACCCCAGATAAAGGATGACCTAGAGTCACCAGACTGGCACTAATGCCTGTTCCTGTCTCCTCTAATTCCACCGAGAATTCTGCCCCATTCCGTAGGGTATTCCGTCTACAGGAATGTGACTCACAGGATTGCCTGGAAGTCTGTTTCCTTTCTTCCCTCTAATTATCGGCATCTGCAAGTTTAGTAGCTTCAAATGAGGCCCATTAACCAACTGAAGTACTCTTAGCACGTCGGTAGAACGTACTGCGCCTGCACAGAACCCGGTATTTTCACGTTTTTTGGTGGATGTTTGGTCAACGTTGCATTAGAATTTTGCCTGTTGCAGAGGACATCTTTTCCGACATAACATTTGGAAAGTACAGACGGGATGTTAACCTTATATGTGCAAATAGGACCTTATATGAGACATTCTGCCAAAGTGCTATGCACAATACATTACAGGTTTCGCGCAGTGCAGTGCGTTCTGCCGACGTGCTAGTACTCTTAATGTTTCCAGATTTAATGCAGTCAAAACTGCTTAAAGGAACAATAAAGTCTGGTCTATGTGGACAGGTGATCATGATCACTGGATGTGGTAAAGGAAAAAATTATGTATGGCACCACTAAGAAGAAGTCATGGTGGTCCTTTTATAGAGGTGGTCACTTGTACAGGTTTTACTTCAGTTAGGATTGTCTGTTGTATGATTGTATTGTGTATAAACCAAATGCAGACCTTTATATTGTGTATACCTAATGAAAGTGAAGAAAAAACTTAACTGCAAATCAGAAAATACTTGTGGTGGTTTAATTTTTATCTCGAAGTTCATGGTTCGCTACTAAACTCATCACTGTGAATTTTAAAATGCAGTCTTACAGTAACTATTTGTTTCAACTGAAAACTTAAAACACCATGAACAATTCTGTTCCTTTTCTTCTGCAGAATTATGCCCATGTGAAGTTACATTGATTTACAGGTACTTTGTTTCTAGCAGACTTTAAACAACCATAACAGTGTATACAATGTAATATCAAAGATGTTGATATAGCCAGATTCACTATTCTGTTCCTCTCCTGTCAGTAGCCTAAAACCAACAATTAGTGAGCTTGATTAGATCAAGACAATGACTTTTAATCCCACACCCTATGAATATATAATCAGCTCTAGTCTAGAGGTCTAATCTGATGAAGACTGTCCTGTGTCCAGTTATCTTGTCTGCGAGCTGAGATACAGGCTCATCCTTTAAGCATCTTTTATCTCTTTTATTGAAATCTTGGTCGGATAGCATCTCTGTTTTGTTTTCGTTGTTGTTTTATTTGCTGCTTTACCCTGTATACTACAACCCTGCAGTACAAAGTCATTTCTGTCCTTCTTTATTTTGTTGCTTTCCCTTAAATTCCTGTTCTAATCTGTTTGTTTGTGTGTTTTGCATAACTGGTAAACTGCCTTTCAGGTGTAGCACACCAGTTTTGTACAGTAAGTACAAGCTGTGTAAGACCAGGCTGTATGGTTTGACCAAATTGCACTAGATTGGATGCCTTAACTAGTACCCTTTTGGTGCAGGGTCCTTTGTCATGTCGAAAGAGTGGCTCTCCTAAAACACGGGACCTTCAACTTTATGTCCCATACGAGAGGATGTCCCTAAGCAAAGCTACATGTACATGTTCATGCTCTTTTCGAGTGAGGAAATACATTAGGTGTTTCCCCACAACAAGGACACAACATTTGGACTTGATAGAGATTCGAACCCAGGACCTTTAGATGTCAATGACCTATAGTGACACACACACACACACAAAAACTTGGCTTGCAAAACAAGGGTTGGTCCTTATGTTTAGTTGCCTGTAGAACACGATATACTTCTAGACCGTCTTATCAAAGATTAAGACAGGAATGAAGAGACTCTGAGGCATGTTTTGGAGCTTAACACAGAAAAGTGTGAACTCGCAGCCAAAGCAAACTATCAACCCTCAAGTGTTTCTACTACTGGTGCTTCTGGCCTGCCAAGACAAGAATACACAACATTCTTAACCTACCGAAGGATTCCTTACAATATCACACACTGCAAGGGTTTAAAATACCACCATGGTGGAAGACATCAAATTTCCGTCCAGAACATTTTGTTGTGTTGTGAATTATCTAATAGCCAGCAATTAACACACAGTATTTCAGAACAACAAAGTAATAAATAAGGGTAGTTAACAGATGACCAAAGGCTTTAGCTGCCAGTTTAACTTTCGTACCAATTTCCTGAGCTGCATAATTTGCCAATAGTCAGATCATCAAAGACCGTAATAGGGAATATAGACACATGATTAAGGGCCTGGATGCAGGGAATAAACTATTATCCAAACATCAAAAGTAATTTACCCTTATTTAAGATACAAAATCTCAAATCTAGATACTATTGGAGATGCTATTAATAGCTTTGAAGTACAGTAGTTAATGTTACTTCTGTAAAACTGGAGGTATTCTTCGGATGTGACTGTGTTCACACACTTATCAGGAACACTGACACTGACAGCAAGTTAGGTCAAAGGTCCTAGAATAGTTTCTCAAAGGTTATCTTGTTTCCTGTTATTAGTTTACACTGGGAACAATCGGAGACAGAATGCCATGGAGTTCTGTACAATTATACTATGTAGTTCATTGCAAAGGTGTCCACAAATTCACCACCACATATTGTTGCTGACATTTCTGAAGGGTTGTGTAACTGTTTAGATACTCCTGTAGTGCAAACTCCCGTGGTATGGACTATTACATCATTGACAATCCCCCCGCCTTGCACCAGATCAGGTGAATATGTCAAAGATTCGCAGGTATTTTTCCAATAAAAGTCTGGGCCCAGTGGTCCATTCCTAACATTCAGTCCAGAAATTCCTTTTGAGTTTTACTTTATATGGTGAAAAAACGATATTTTTTCACTAGACAGACATTTTGGCAAACGTTTTATGGATCATAACACATAAAACATAGTTTCAAGTCAATGTTACCTCTAAATTGTAACAGTGTGTTAATTTCAAGCACCTTGTACTTATTCAAAGACAGCCCAGTGACATCCAAAAGAAAAACATTACTCATTCTCAAAATCCTCAGCATTCTGTATGGCCGCTCAGCTGTGGCCAAATTTGTTTAAGTAGGTTAGAAAAATTCTTGGTGTTTCGTTTTGTTATCTTTTGCAATTAGCCACAGCGGTGTCAAAATAGCAAAGGGTTGGACAGTGTTCTTCCCAGCATGCAACAGCCTTTTTGTATTGGTTCATTAAGTCACACCATTTAAAGTAAAAATAAAGTATTGACCACAACTCTGTCATGTACTTCACTTACAGCAATTTATCTTCTTGATTCTACGTCTTTTAATTTTGTAAAATTAAAAGTCACAGGTTAGGCCACACCAATTTAATTTTTTGGTTAACGGATTCGCCGCTTCATTTTTTTCTGATTTGCAAATAAAAATAAAAATTCAGAATCAACTGTAAAATGCTCATATTTTGCCATGAACAGTTGAAAACAGTCCTTTTCATCCTAGTTGTTACAGTTATTCCATCTTCCAATGCAATGGTATCATTAAAAGTTCAAAATTCATTGTTTAAATTTTGAACCAGCCTGGTGTGTTGACTTCATGGCTCCTTCGTACCATTTTGGACCATAATAGGATACCTAGGCCTGTTTTTATTTTTTTTTTTTCGCCCGCCCGCTCCATGATTTTTCTAGAAAAATCCGTTAACCAAGAAATCAAATTGGTGTGGCCTTATGAAGAATGAAAATAGGGGGTTAGGAGGGAAAAAACTGCATATCACACAGTCTACTAGTGTAAATCATAGCATATTTGCCGTGATTTTCAGTTAGTATTTTGGGAGGTATTCACATGGTGTACCTATATGGTCTGCCTTGCATTGCAGGGCTCGAAATCCTTTTTTCAGCACATATGTACATGCCTTTCCCAAGGACACAATTTCGGGACTCGAACCCAGGACCTTTAGATTTTAAGTCAACAGGTGTCTGTGAAAGACCTTTGTAAGACGTAGCGTGCACATGACAGCAAGTTTCTCAAGTCTGTGACTCTGAAAGGGTTCCTACGGAAGATTAGGCAAAGCAAATAGACATGACAGCGGTTGTGTGAGTATCAGTATCCACTGTTGTTCACTAGACCACAGCTTCCTCACATTGTAGCTTTGTTTGGAGACAATTTGGGAAAACCACCCGCAAAGATTCAACTCAAGCAGAAAAGCACATCCATTACTACTATAGGTTCCATACATCAAGTTTTGAGTTGATGAAATTACACAATATATACATACAAAAAACATCTTCAGGATGGGAAGTAGTAGTAATACATAAAGAAGAAGTGCTAAAAAGATTTGGTACTGTAAATTTAGTTTTAAAGTTAAAAGTTTGCAGAGACTTCATTTCGCAGTAGGAAGGGAAAAGATGCTTTTTTGGTGTTCTAAGTTCATACCTAAAACAATCGTAGTACCGTAATGTTTTCGCGGTAAGAGTTCACCATGAAAACTGTGAGCATAAAACACTGCAAATATTTTACAAATTATTACAGTATTCTGTTGTGACATTTTCTCGGTCATGAAGAGACTGAAATCCTTTTCTTGTGGTCACGTTTCCTCTGTCAATCAGCACGGCATTATCATTGAACAGTGTACAGTAGGAAGGCAAGTAAATAAATGGTCTGGTGGGTTGAGCTAGGCTTTCAATCAAGCTCTGTTCCCCTAGTGTCACCTGTTGTCTGGTCTTGTAATCGCTGTGTTCGAACGAGCGGAAATGAAAAGTTTGAAACAATTAAGAGAGCGGCATGTATGTTGACAAAACAAGACAGGTTTACCTGTCAGGAAACTTACTATGGTTGCTTTTGTTGTCAGGAACTTTTAAAGATTCATGACATGGAAGACCGGATGTAAAACAAGATGGGAAGCATTGAGAAAAATGTTAGCTGATTTAAGTATTTTATATTTTAGGGGCTCTGGGTTAAGTAAAGTTGATTTGTGAATTTTGAAATAATCACAATTGTTTTAAGCTTGCAAGGTTTTCACATAACACTGCCAGTGTGTGTTTTGATTGTTTGGCTACTGTAATGTTTATACAGAAATTGTTTCAACCATAAACTTGCTCGTAATACACCATATAAATGACTGAATTTACAGCGTCTGAAATCCACTTTTTATTCAATTTTCACATAATAAATCCAGTGTCTAAATTCATTCTGTGGAAATTGAATAAAAAGTGGGCTTGGTAGAAACTATAGATACAAATGGCTGCAATTTAAATCAATTTATTTGAAATTTCTCAGATACCGTCTTGTTAGACAGACTTCCTGCAATATGACATCAACTGACAGGAGGCGTTTTTGAAGTGTGCAACTGTTGATGCATTGGGATGTTTTGTGGTAAAGTTTGTTAGTACAGGGATGAGTTGAGAAGGATTAAGGTCTGTAATCACCATGTCCCCTGCGGAGTGTACATCACAAACTTACCGGAACTGAAGAAGTGTCCATTTCACAATGTCTGATGGACTGTCATACAACTTAATGCAAATCTTCTGTATCTGTATAAAGTATAACTGCAGTTTTGGGTAACGCACCAGCTTTGCAGGCACACGGCGCGGCGTCAGCTGGCTATATTACACCATTAAATCTTGAAATTTGTGCAGTGGTTTTCGTTTCGGAGTGACCTCAAATTCTTGACACCAGGCATATCTTTTTCCAATGCAATACCAAAGACTTGTTACAGAAAATGCTGTGTTAGATCTTTCTGGTTGGTTTGCCACAGTGAGCTTGAAAAAAATTCTACAGCTTTAAAATCACACTATGGCATAAGCTTAGAAATTATACTACGGCATACAACAAATGGTTCGAGATGTAAAACTAAATGTGAAACTAAATGAATATCTTAAAAGATTCTCTCAAAAAATTTGTTACACTGTATAGTGTATAGTTTTTTTTATGAAAATATTCACTAGTGTTTCATATAAAGTCAATGACATAATAGTTTTCTCCATATCATTGGCTAATGGTCAGATTTTTTCCCTTTTTGAAAAAAGACTTAGATTAAGATTAAAGACAACCTATCATGTTTGCGTGAGCTTTCAGAGTTGTTGTCAGGAGTGGAATAAGTTGTAACAGGTGGTGATGATAAGAATCAGTGTTTAATTGGTAAATAACATCACCTATGGAGGGGATCAGGAGATCAGAGCTAACCTCCTCCTAATTAGCATCCATTTTCCACCAGGGGAATCAAAACCTGCCACAAGGAATACTACCAGGCCTAGGAAAAGAAATGTTGTGTTTCCTGTTTCAGTCCTGAAAAAGATAGGGTTGGTAGGTAGGAATTATCTTTTATTACCTCCGGGGAAGGAGATATCCTTCCGCGAGGAGGTTTTACTATTGTTTGAAACATTTCTGTCAGCAGCTGTTTCTCGCGATCGGCTGGACGGATTGGTCTGTTGTTCGGTATACGTATTGCTGTTGGGCTGCAGATGATGCAGAACGTTTTTGTTTAATTGTATATGTGTTTATGGGCGTGGAAATGAAAGGTTTTTAAGTGCTCCGGACACCCCCGCCATGCTGAAAATGGAATTTACCATGTTGTTAAGGAATGGGGAGGTTTCAGTTTTGGGTCTTACCATTTAAAAGGGGTCAAACAGAGGGGTGTCTGCTTCCGATATGTATTTTGAAATATTATCGCAGTTGTATCTCGCGTTGGGGTAGACTGGACTCGGTGTATGTTCTTCTAATGGGCTGTAGATGGTGCAGGTTTTTTTTTTTTATTGTATATGTGTTTTGGGGCGTAAAAATCTGAAAATGGTCGTGCGCGGCGCTGGGCTGGCTGCCAGCGCAACTTCCGGGTGGGCCAATGGGTCAGGGGTCAACGCCCTCTTGCGCAATCTTGGATGTTTTCGGCGTATAGTACGACTTCTTAACTTACAAATACCGTGGTATACTGTCTCAGACGTTCTCGACATGCATTTTTACCGTGGGTACATGGTATGGGCTGCAGATGAAAATGTTGACCAGTCCTGTATTAACACAACCAGGAACGCTAAATCTAACACATAAAATTCAACACCATCAACTATACAGAACAAACAACATGGAAAAATATACAATAAAAAGCCCGGAGGTATAAAATCTCAGATTTTACTTGTTCTTTCTTTTGTTTTTTTAGACTTTGGCGATCTCTAGTGATCCAACAGCTACTTATACAATACAGTTTACACTTATACAATACTTCTTGGCTGTACAAACCATGTTTTGTTGCTTCAATTCTTAAATTTGAAAGTTAAGCCATTTTCTGTTTTTTACCCAACTTTCACACTCTTAGATTATAGTGTTGCAGGGATATGTGATCCATGAAATTGACTTGCAGAGGCCTAATCAGCCTCTAAAGGCATTGCCGAGCAAATCATTGTCAGAAGATTATTGTATATAATTAGCAAAGACATCTTGCAAGTACCTAGTACATGTAATGTATACACTTGTGCCTTTTGAGGTCAGGCATGAGTCAAAGTATATTTTTCCCAGCCAGTCATAATTAAGAGACAGTCGTGCGTTTCTTCACTTTGAGAAAGAAAATGTGTTCCTGGTTTAAAAAATAAAAGGATTAAGTGAAGGTTTTAGTCCTGTATTACTCCGAGCATATACATTGTACCCTAAAAGAGTCTGGCTATATATAGGAGAATATTTGCCAGGGGAGTTTGGCCGCCTTGGGGTTTGACTCAAGCTGGACTCCCTTGGCCAATTTTACTCCCTTTTTTGCCAGTAGGAAGGCCTGTTGGAGGCTATAATGTTCCACTGGTACAGTTGTTCCCTGTACAGACCACCCCATGAGATATCCAGTCCCCCAGGTTGTACCAGAGTAACCTGGAGGTTACTGTGTAACCAGGTGCAGTCAGCTTGGGTTTCCCTTCCAACCTTCACACTCATTATTTCTCCATACAATAAAGTTTCTATTAGGGAGTTTTGGGCCCTTGTTTTATCCACAAGGCAGGCTACACGGATTTAATTTATTGGTTCCAAAATTTTCTTCTGCATATTTTTTTTTTGTTATGATTCTTTATAATTCATTTCCCCCACCTGCTCCATTGTTCTGCAGAAATATAAGAACCTAGAAACCGAGTTCCACTCAACATCAGAAAGAAAGGGGCATGACTTTTCTGAGCTGGTATTTGCAGTTTTTACATGTGTCCTTATGTTTTTAGTTTACTGTGAAACAAAGAAAATTGCCCTAAACATGTATGTACATGCTCAATTAACAGAATACCATCTTTTTATCTTTCTTTATCTATTTCCTTCCGGAAAACATCATATCCCCAGGTACTGCAGATAGATAATCTCTTCTTTGTACCAGTTAGGAGAAGTCCATCAAAAACTTCCTCCAAACCATATTTGGCCGTTTTCCAACATACATCATCCAATTTCCCAGAAGCTGTTGCAATCAGTTTAATCTGGTGTGACCAATCAGTGCTGGTAGCACAGCAGCACCCCATATAGGGCCTGTCAAGGCCTAGGAAAAAAAAAGTTGTGTTTCCTGTTTCAGTCCTGAAAAAATTTAGCCTGGGTACACTCGAGCGTTGCGGAGCGAAAATCCGGATGGTACCTAGGCTAGAAAAAATTAGGGTCACTAGGGATTATCTTTTTTATTACACTTTGGCCAATCTCTAGTGAATCCAACTTATGAAAGTAAAACTTGCATGAGGACACTTTCAATGTCAATGTTGGAAAAAAAGATTGTACAACGTTTCATCACTCGGGTGTCAGATCATGGAGCTAGAAAATGTTGATCAGCTCAAAAAATAAATATCCCTTGCAGGGGACCACCCCAAAAAGTCTAGGGTCGGCAGGTTTTCCTAGGGTCAGTCGTGAAACTGGAAACACAACTTTTTTTTTCCTAGGCCTTGGCAGCACAGCAGCAGCACCATATAGGTCCTGTCAATCAAGTCCCCTGAGCTACCAGCAGTTCTGCCTGATGAGTGACAGGAGCAGCTGTTTCTTGGTTCAGTGAAAGGTTGTTAGAGGGCCTGATGAGAATTCCCTCTGTGTGAAGGGGAAGGCAGTTTATTTCTCATGAATCACACTAGTGACAGGAACAAGTGTTTTGTCTTGTCAATCATTGTGTGTGAACCAGTTGCAGTATGATGGAGAAAACAGGCTTTTAGGTCTTATATGTGGTGGGAAATATGTCAACATATGTGTTTTATCATCAGGCAACACCAATTTACCGTTCTTGGATTTTTAGAAATAAGGCAAGGTTGAAATCAGAAAGTCACTGTTTTGTTCATTGCTTTATAATTATTAAATCCTCATTGAATCTACCTCATTGTATTCCAGTAGTGATTGTCAAAGAGTACAGTAAATAAGCTTACAGTAGATCTAATCTATATCATGAAGAGTTTTGCACTGTCTTTCTCCTTTGACATCAGTGTGTTTTCAGGAATTTTGCAAGCTGTGTTAAAGAATTGCATTGTTCAAGCCTTGATACTTGGCTTTAATACAGTAAACTTTCCAGTAATAGCTTGTTATTGAAACATTTCTGTAATAGCTTGTTCAATACATGTATTAAGTTCTCTCTGTAGACAGATTCAGTTGATTGAAGGTTTGAAACTCTGTCTATTGTAGAAAACTTTCTAGCGAACAAACTTTTGAACTCTTTTTTGTTTGTTCAACACAGTTAACCTTTTCAGGAAGAAATATCTTTGCATGGCTGACAGAGTTGCAGAAGACTTGTAATCTGTCCTCTATTTACAAAACAGCCAGTATTGTGAGACCAATTGTAGTGTATGCATGCATGGTAGCATTAAAAAATCATTCACTGCATGTTTTGATACGATAGACTCCAGAAATCTGAGGGTTCTACTGCAGTACCAACGAAAGTCACTAGAGGGCCGAAAATCTAACCATTTCTTTGTTAGGGCAATACCTACCCACATACAAAATATCATGACAATCTATCCATAGCTTCTTGAAAGAAAACTGGAAGGGATATTGTCTGTCTTGGCTCCTCCCATTTTGTGGGAGGAGCCAAGGCTAGGGCAGGGAAACTTGTGTAAGTTTGATTGATAGTTCAGAAAAATGGTTTGTTGTAACAGTTGTTCTCCCTTGAAAGTCCCACTGTTGTGGAAACACAAGTGTATGTGAGCACCATGAAACAGATCACTTTACATTCTAGCATCAAGGCTAGAGCAGTCATATTTTGTGGTTTATACATTTCCCATATTTTTGTAACTTTAAAACCGATGATGCTAGTGAAACTTGAAGAAATTAGGTTTTAAAACTTCATGGTGCTTTTACTAAAATCAACTATCCTGTGAATTCATTTATTTTTGTGGGGCAGTAGGGAAGGAAAAGAGGCTTTTGTTTTGTTTTAAGTTTGTTTGTTTTTTATTCCAACATTTCGTGACTGGACATGGCAACAGCACACTCAAGTTATATCAACTTATTTTATGCCGCCCCCAACGCAGAGGTGACGAATACAAGATAAGACAATACTCATTTTCACTTGAGTTAAGTGAGGAAAATCGTGTAAAGTGCCTTTCCTAAGAGCACAAGATTGGTGGCATGGCAGGACTCAAACCCGGGACCTCTTGGTTCTGAGTTGAGCACGCTGCCACTACGCCACACGACCTGTTTTAAGTTTGCAGTTCTGTGGTACAGTGGTAATACAGTGGAAACATGTGGAAAGTCTGTGAAACAACAAATCTAATGGATGTGGCCCTTTGGAACTGTTCTATCTGAGGAAGGAAGTGGGTTATTTACAGGTTATGATGAGGTTGAATTAGAAAGGAAGTTTGTGAAGCAGTGTTGACACCAGGTCCAACCATGCATGGTCCACCTGTGATGCCAAGCCTGGAAACCAGCTCCTAGGCTCTAGGGCAATATTTCTCCAAGAAGATTTTAACACAGTAACAGGGTCCAAGTACTAGTAACTTAGAGGGCTGTGCCTGTAGTAAAATTTCCTTTTGTATGTTGATCCTAGCTTGGATGCCAGACCCATAACATGCTTGACCCAAAGTTAGCCTGGATTGCAGACTAACTGAGGGGGGGCTGGGTTATTATGTTGACCGTAGAGCAAGGAACTGGCCTGTGTAGGCCCTGGAAACAGTCTAGCACCCAGGCTAAGTTGACCCTGGAGCCAAGGAGCTGGCCGAGAAAGGCCTAAGAAGCAGTCTGGCACCCAGGCTACCTAAAGTGTAAAGGTGCAAGCCTGCATATAGAGAGTGTTACATGGGCTTAAATGTATTTTTATGGCTTCAATTTCAATGTAAAGCATTGTTATGGCTTCACCACACCACATACTGGATTCTTTCACCATGTGGTGAAGCCATTTGCTGCATTTGCTCCCGTGCAAATGTTGGCCTTTCTAGTTGGTTTGTGTATTGTATTGGAGAATTATCATGAGACAAAACTTATAGGCTTCTATCCTTATTCTCTCATGTCTCAGAGCTGCCATGCATACCACCCAGTCCATATACCCCAACAGAATTGTCTTCTCGCCACTTCATAAACAAATTTACACCCTCACACGACCCTTTCTCTTGAGATTAGACCATTGTCAGAGGTGTGAAACGTCAAGATTAGCATTCCTCCACAAAACTGTCACGTTAATCCTGTCAACTATGGACACAGCAGGGGGATTAGATCAACTCACAAGAGGGAAATTTCTTTTTTTTTTCCTTTCAAAAATGAAGCCTGCTATTTGAATGGTAACTTCATTTTAATTGGTTTTTTATTGCTTTAAGGATCTTTCACTGTGTCTTATTATCCCTTTCTAAACAAAACTTACAATGGGCCATGTAAATTTAGCAGTCTTGGAGCCATTTGAAAGAGAAAAAAAAGGTAGCCTCCGTAGCAGGCTTATAGAACTGGGGGTTTGGTGGTCTTCGGCTGTTTTCTGATTAGCCAAAAAAACGGGGGTAATTCAACCAGGCCAGCTATGTTGTCTATATGCAATCAGAAAATAGCACATAAAAGATCCCAAAGAGCCTGAAGACCCCCCAAACCCCCAGTTTTTGGCATGCTATGGAGGCTGGAAAAAAGGCTGGTCCCAAGAGCATTTCAAGTTTGAATTAGATTTATATCTTCATGTATGTAAAGACTGGTATCATTTTAAACCAAATTAGTTAATTACCACACAATTTCCCTTATCTCATTAACTCTAGCAAAGTTTCCATTTTACAAAAGCATTGAAGCACAATCATTTGTCAACTCTAAATGCTAAATTAGAGAGAAAATTCATGACAAAGGGAAACCATATGTTCCATGGGATCATTGTTTACATGGTAATTATTAGGTCTTTCTTATTCACAATTTGTTTTATCCAGTATTATGTGCATTTATATTCAAATTTGGTTCATCAATTGAAGCCATATATCATTTTCTATACCAGTATTTCTATCAATGGATTCAAAGAAGAAATTCAAGTGCATACTGACACAGGACTGTCCGACAACCACTACATACATAGTACATACATTTGTGTATATCAGGACAATGTTTCTAAAAAAATGAGAAAATTCTAGAAATCCCACCAATTATTGTGAGTACATGAATTTCTATCCAACAAGTGTTCTAACCCATTGTTTTAGTTTAACCTTTGTACAGTTCCAATCTGTAGCTAATACTAAAAGTATACCAGCTGTATTCTTTCAGTCCTGGTCGACAGCATTACTACTAGTCCCTGACACCTGTAGAATTGGAGGCTGTTGCAGTGTGGAGCCCCTTGTTAACTCCAACTCAAGCATTACTCTTGTTTAGAAGTTAGTCGTGCATTCAGACATCTCAGACCTCCTCAGAGAACAGTGTGTCACCTACACTTTAGGCTTAGGTAAAACAATATTGTGTTTCTGGGTTTGATTTTCAACCCATATAAGGGTTGATTTACACGCGCAAAAAATGTTGTTTGGCCTGCGCTGCGTAGAACGATGCATGTTGTGCAACAGATTTTTTTTGAGCGACGCATGTGTGCGTGTTGACAAGCCTGCTACCGTCACGTGTCGCCGTGCGTTGACTTTCCTGTGCCAGTGTCACCAAGCCAAAAGATATTTTTTGCCCCGTGTAAATCGGCCCTTTTGGGGGGTCTATTGCTGGTCTGTCAAGGTAGAAAAATTGTTGCTCTGACACCCACTCAAAGGTTATTTCACACATTTTCAGAAGCAAATTTTTATTGAGTACAGTGTAAATCAGGTGAGATATTTGTCCCTTTCCCACAAACAAATGAAGACAGCCCTGGTCTTGATGCATTTCAGTTTTATATTGTTAAACTGTATTTTTTAAATCAGTTCAGCCAATGTCTAATAGCAACAAATCATAATTATAACAAACCTTAGGTACCAAAACCTTAAATTTACAGAAATGTACCTGGAAACACAACACTTTTTTTCCAAGGCCTTAGCACATGACCGTATCCCCTGCCACTGGTCCATCTTGTAGGGCACTCCTTTGAAAACAGTTCACCTGTACAGCTTCCTAATTGTCTGAAAAACGTAAGAAAACACAGAATGTCTGTTAACCAGAACAGCACAGTTTGCAAAGTGTGAAAGGTACATTCTGTCAACCGTTCATTCGAATCAGACCCTTTGAAAGCTGACCATCCAGAAATTGTTTGAAAGGACGAGAAACGAGTTTGGATAATTCAGCAGTGAAGTCAGTAAACATAGCTGAGGTGTTGATAGTCTATTGAAAGGTGTTAATGGTTCTTGTAAAATACTTAGAGAATATTATGACACTTTTGAATGTAGAATTTATGCAAGTAAACTGTTAGAATGTAAATGTCAATTGGAATTGGAATTATTAATCAAGTTCTTCAACACCTCAATGTTTGATAACTCTGGTACTGGAAGGCATGACTATTCCTTGATCTTTTCTGAGCTGCTATTAGGTACTTAGTAGTTGTTACATATGTCCACCAGTCTATTAGTCATCATTAGCGATGATATTTCAAACATAGTCTGGACATTTTTCCTCTGTCCCCAAGTAATATCCACTGTTTGAACCCTCATAAATGCAAATACGCTATTCACAAGAGCAGTCCCCCTGAAACTTGTCCCACATAACAGGTGTCTTGTCTCTCATGAGGTCTTCCTTAACTTAATTCCACGTCTATTTACACAACTATAAGCCCAGTGGTGCTACCTTCTCCCATAGGAATGTGCTTCAGTGTTGTTTAATGACAACAGTATACATACACCACTAGGGGTGACCAGGCAACGTACGTTTGTTATGTCCACTAGCTTTGTTTAGGATGTTACAATTCAGCAGATTCAATGTAATTTCAAAACAGAAATATACTAGATGAGGAAATCTGATTTTTCTTATTATATTTTCATCATAATTTCATTCTTAAAGCATTTATATAGCCCCAAAACAAGCAATGTAGGCTGAGTCCCTTTATATAGCTAGAACCAGCCTATAATATATGGAACAATAACTGTTTTCTCTGTCAGTGACATTACATTTCATAATAGACAAAGAAAGGATTTTTAAAATTTCAGTGTATTTTGATGACTTTTCAAGCATACTTTGACATTGTTCATCGTTGTATTCGAAGTTTAAAACCAATGTTCCAATTTGGTCACTCAATGGGGGCTCAGAAATTAAGTGGAAAGGGGGCCTTAACCATTTTTTATGTTTCCAGATTACAGTAACAACTATTGGGTATGGAGACAAGACACCACACACGTGGATTGGCAAGCTGATCGCATCATGTTTCTCAGTGTTCGCCATATCGTTCTTCGCTCTTCCTGCCGTGAGTGGTTTACTAACTTTTTTGTACGATGATTCTCAAGTAGATATGTCATTCTTTCTGCTGCAAAAATCATCAGATTTTTGCATTCTATATAAAAAATGGAAAAGAAGAAAGAGCATAGACCATCGAAACATTCTTGGTAGAGCTTCTTTGCTGAAGACCAAAGAAATCAATTCTGTTCATCATGAATGTTCATCTGTGTTAGTAGGTACATGTATAAAGGTAAAACTGAAAATTTGTCCCATGTCCATTTAGGGTATCTTGGGATCAGGCTTTGCTCTGAAAGTTCAGCAGAAACAGAGACAGAAACATTTCAACAGACAGATCCCGGCAGCAGCTACTCTGATCCAGGTACGGTCTTCATCTACTGTCTAATGTTCCATGCGGATGCTCTGGCCCATGTGATAACTAACTACCTGTATCACATGGGGTTATTATAGTTATCACACTGGCTTCCACATGTTCATAGAATGATTCAAACGCATTTCACCTGATTTCTTAAAAACAGTTAATGCTCAAAGTTAAATCTTTTGTTCCAACGAAACAATTTTTTTTCACCTAGAGCTCTTGACCAGTCACTCCAGCCTTCTTTACTAGACATCGGGTGATACTGAAAACATCATGTAACATTATGTATCCAATGTTGCCCCACAGTGCCTGTGGCGTTGCTACTGTGCGGAGCCTGGTTTTGACTCGGAGGCCACCTGGAACATCCACCTGCGCCAGTTTCAACAGAACCGAGCCAACCAGACCACCTCACGCATCGGCCTCAACAAAAAACCTTCTCTACTCAAGAGGATTACATCCAGAACTAAGTTTGACTTCCAGGTAGGATTTAAGGGGGCATGTGTGTATGTGTGGGATCGTGTGGCATAGCGGTAGCTCGGAACCAAGAGGTACCGGGTTCGAACCCCACCTTGTCACCGATATTGTGCCCTTGGGAAAGGCACTTTACACAACTTTCCTCACTTTGCTCAGGTGTAGATGAGTACCTATCTTTGGTTAGGGACGTCTCTCGGATAGGATGTTGAATGGAGGTCCTGTGTTTGGGGAGAGCCACACCCCACGCAAGTTGAAGAACCCACCGCACTTATCAAAAAGAGGGACCTTCCCATTTTGCAGAAATGTTGAGGTTTCCTACACCCAGTCTCTGTTTCTGTCCACAGCAATCCATCCTGAACAATATCCTGTCCAACTCTGTGTCAGAGACAGAACAGAAACCCAACAGTCCCGAACAGAAGCAGGACACGACAGAGACACCGCCAGCGTCCGGAGGTAACATCGTCGACTACAGTGAGTCCACAAGACCTGGTACTCGTTTAATAATTAGGATGTTAATTTTCATTCTATACACTTTTTTTTGTACTACATGTATGTTCAATAGTCGTTGGCATACCTTGTACCACGTACAATTATATTGTTGTGCAATAAAGTTTTTCTTTTACAAATGATTTCATCTGCTATAACAGCCCAGACGGTACCCCCTGTCAAAACTGTACCAGGGTACCTTATGGACAGGGGTACCATCTTTCCTGTAACACTGGGTTCACATTGTTATTGTTCCGTTGCACAAAATTTATATTGAAAGATATTTTGTCCAGTAAAAACATTCAAAACACCTCTGGAATCATCACTCTACTTGGACGAAAAAATTTATTGGAGGAAAGAATTTATTTTTGTTGACTAACGTTCTTCCAATGCAACAGGCAGCTCTCCAAGTTGTGAGCGACGGGGCCTCGGCAATCTTGTTCGTAGACGAAACAGCGAAGTCAGCTCAGACACAAACTCAGTCTCCTTCCACTTCATGCCGTCTGTGGACGACAATCCTGACGAGTCGGGGGAAAAAATTTTTGATGGCTATGCCTGGTGAGTTGGGTGATTTTGTACACATTTTAGAAGATAACGATTAAAAGGTCAACTACATGTACTGTAAATTTGTATACTTTTGCGGTGGTTTTATTTTGTGGCTCTTGAAATTTGAGGTTGAAACAATTCTGTAGTACAGTAGTAGATTGAAAAAAAAACATATTTCGCAGTGTTATGTGAGCTGTTTACCACAAAAGTAGATCCACCGAAAAAGTTTTAGACCTATCTCAATACATTTCCAGGTCCATAACACTCTTTTGCTTCAACACTTTGTACTTTCTCATAATCCATTCCGGCCGATAAGTTCCGTTTTTTCCAAACTAAAGCAAATATTACATGTCCGATGTATTGATTGACTTGTTCTCATGGTGGAATTTTTTCAAGCGCACAATTAATTCTTCGATTGCCAAGATTTTGTATAAACAACGCATGGCACTTTCTCTCACTCACTCACTCACACCTTTTTGACGTTCCTTTGCCATTGCATGTCCTTACGTCTTTGTTTCTTTTTTCCCTGATGTATCCATCCTCAGCCTCTCTGATAGCCAATTTGAAGGTCTTGACTATATTGACCAGCATCCCCAACCAATCTCAGAGTAAGTACTACTCTGTACATGGCATATTGTGGTTGAGAAATGTGATGTTGCTGCAGTCTGTATTTCTATGATAGGGGGAGCCGCTATCACACGAGATTAGGGGCTGTACATAAGTGTACAGTAATGATGTTGTAGGATAGATTTAGATAGATTGTAGATACCTAATGGTGTTAGATCCTACCTTAGGCCAAACCTATTTGTTTTCTTGGTTGTTGGACATTTTAAAGTGCAAAGTTATGAAAAAGATAACAGAAGGTTAAGAGGAAAACTTAAGACAAGTACATAGTATACATTCTCTCCACAATTGTATGGATAAGACTATATTACTTGTTTCTTAGTTACTACTATTTAGTCTTCGGTGGGATTTCTAACACTCGTGCCCTTTCTTTACTGTCCTATATAAGGTAGGGATCATCACTATATCACATGTCAGTATGTAAGAATGAATCTGGTTCTTTATTCATGGAGAACAATTGTAGTACAGAAGACAATATAACGTATAATGTACACACCCCTGCCACACACACACACATTCACATGCCAAAAGGCATGTGGTATTTGATCATCATCACGAGTTAACTTAAAAGCAAACCATCTTAAAAAAGACATTGATGTTTGACAATCCCGGTTATCAAAATGTTTGCTGTATAACATGTGACAGGACTTGTGACAGGTTTTGTCTGAACAATCACTGTGAGTCTAAAGCCACACCAAATGAATTTCTTGTTTCTTGGACTTGTCTGGTCCACTTTTTCTGACCTGAAAAAAAAAAACATGTACAGGTTCTTGACCTAAAAATTCCCATATTTTGCGACAATTGAAGAGAGACAATTGAAGAAGAGAGGTCTTCCTAGTTATTACACTTTTTCTTTCTTGTCGGTCGGGAAACAGGAAACACAACATTTTTTTTCCTAAGCCCAACCACAACAACAACAAGCAGCAGTATTTCTGCGGAAAGTAAACAGCTTGTTTGTTTCCCCACGCCAAGCCGAGAAATTCCCGAGCGCCACATTCTGTCCTGGTCCTTTGTCGTCATGGCTTTCTCCGCAAACTGCTAAGAGTGCTGAGTGCGGAAACAGAGCCACGTTTTGTCCCTCCATCATTTGGCCGACGTTTTCCCACTGCCACATGTGTGCAGCACCTGCCAATTGCAGGAAACAGGTGTCTGCTGCTGCCAGGCTATCTCTTTCAGATTTCACAGTTGTAAATTAGCCTTTACCAGGCTTTTGAAGTGGCTGGAAAGATAGAAATTGGTAAAATATAGAGATGACATTCCAGGGTTAGTCTGCTAAAGGAGAACAATTTGCCACACTGTACTCCTTTAGCGAAGAAAATCACTTTGCAAGTTATGTGTCTATTTGGCCAATATCTACTTTTTCTTCCTGAAATTTTCCATAACAAGCCTTTTACATAACAAGACAGCTGAAATTTATATGACACATGCACAACTTGCCCAAGAATCATCTTAGTCTTAGTTTGCAACCTTGCAATCATTGATTGTACAAAAAATATTGCATAGCCCTGAATTATGAAGACTAACAACCATGGGAAAAATGACAACGCTACACCAAAAATGACAGGTGTTAATGAGTAATAACAGGTCATATTTCCTCCCAAACCTCCCACTCAACTCATTAACATCAACCTGCTCCCTAATTTTCACAGAAAACAGGTCTTTAAACTGCTCGTTTAGTGTAAGGACAGTAGTTAAAGATCCTAACCGTACTTCATTATATTCAATTACTGTGTGAGGTTTTGTCGAGATGATACTAATCAAGTGGTGTATGGGTAGTGGTTTTGTTAGTCCATAAACTTTTGGGTGTCAAAACGTCTCACACTGATACCTTCTTTTCCCTCCAACTCTGTGATTTCTTGCTTTGTAAAGCCAGCGTTTTTCCGCGTAATTGTAGGTGCTGTGCCGTTCGGAAGGCTGAAATTCCGATTAAGTTGTGTCATTTTGTCTGAGCTTCCGTTGTGCATTCCGATGTCGTTGTGTAATGAATGGAATGCCTAGACTGTGCTACGGCTTGTCGACAAATTTTCAAACTTACCTAGAAATTTGGTACGATATTTCTGACACAGACTTCATACAATTGCCCAATCTGTCTCCTGTGCCTTTGCTCTAATCAGACACTGTAAATTCATTTCCTTTTGTGATGGTTTTATTACATTTTATTGTATTCTTACAAGAGGGTAACTAAGATTTTCGCTATATTTCAGATTTGTGATTGAAACAATTGTGTAGTACACTGGTAGTACATTGAAAATAAAACCACAGTAAAAGTTCTGAGACCTACTGTACTGATGAAAAGTTATTTGTGGAAATGTTGCCAACCCCACCAAATCCCCGGCAGCTTTAAAACGTCACATCAATAAAGCTTCCCCTGCCCTCTTGGATACTGAAAAAGTGTTACTGTCAACACGAATGCACTTGAACCTCAGTAACCGCACGCCTTGCAAGAGTTACAGATAACGTACCTCACTGGAGTTGACTAGACCTCCATTCCGAGAATTCAAAGTAGATTTAGCCTTCTCTCCATGGATTTGAAAGTAACCATTTAAAGTCATTTCTTGTGAAACAAACTCTATACTTTGGGAGAAAAGGTTAAAAATTTAAGAAACAACTGGTATCAGTGCAAACAACCCTTTAAGAAAAATTCAGGTGGTTTAAAAGAATTTGATCATATTGTTACCCCAAAATCTATATTCCTGAAATTTTCCTTACATTAGGGCTTTGCCAGGATTATGAGGTTTGAACACATGCATGGTTCAGTTTTTTTTTTTAATGGACAACGTTCCTTTTTTTTTTCATTATTTGCAGCTATAACAAAATGACAGGTTATGTTACCGGGTAGCAGTAATAGCAGTAATGTTCATTCATTAATGCAGCACTTACAAGAAACAGAATGGTAGTTGGACACATGTCACTTCCAGTGGACTAGTACTATGCTGCAGTACAAAAATGTACTTGCACAACTGTATGGCCCAAAGGCTACAGTAACAGCAGTAATCTGTAATGTTCGACTATTGCATCATCGTACTGTTTCAAGTAACACCCCCCCACCCCCCATCCAGATGGTTCCCACAACACTCAGTAGATTCATCTTGACGTCAACGTTTCCCTTCCGATTAGTGACAGCTCCCCTCCCCACACAAACATCTCAGACTGCCAGGCAAACCCACACCGAACGTAAACACGCCACATGGTGGACAACAGCTGGACTCAAATGCCAGTCAATCCACGGAAAAGAGAGGAGAAATTTTCTTGGTTTGAAGTTTAGATCGCAGAAATCTAATTTCTGTATTCCTGTATTTGCCTCTATCTTAAACTGATTTAAAAAAAAGAGAGGTGCAAATGAAAGAATCAATTGCAAAATATTTTGGCACCAACAGATGAAAGTCTTTCTCTTTCTAGTTGTTACAGTTTTTTCATTTATAAATACAGCACTTACAAGAAACATAATGGTAGTTGAGCACTTGCCACTACCAATGGACTTGCCCCTTGCTGTATTGATTGCACAACTGTGTGGCCCAAGGGCTACAGAAATGAAGATGAGTACCACCTTATATACCAAAAGATGTGGCAAGGACTTTGACTTTAACTTTTATAGTTCACAGTCTACCGGTAGACACTGTCAGCAGACACATGACATTTCCACTTTGTACAGTGTTAAGACAAGCAAATACAATCTTCAGAAAAAACAATCACAGATCAGAGTTAATCCTAATGTTTGCTTTTGTGGCCTTGATTTTGTAACTACTTCTTTGTGTGAATGACATATTGTCTCATGTCTTCTACACTATAGAGGAAGAAATCCAAAATATCAAATTTTACCAAATTCACTAAGAACAAAATGATTATAATATAATAAATACTTGATTGTAAAAGCAATTAGCCTTCGGGCATGATTTTGCGAATAAAGTTTCTATAAAGAGAGTGGCTGAATAAAACAATTCAATTGTCTAACGTGTAAGGTAATAGTTAATATAATTAAGGTTTTAGCATAAATTTCTGATGGGAGATACATGTACATGTAGACGGATGCTGGCTAGGACACTAAGGGCACTGCGTGAGAGCTCCCAACAGTATGGTTACCTGGACCCTGTGACCGTCTCGATTCCAGGTCCCAGACCTTCCCAGCATGAGCTCTCTCCCCCCTGACATACTGTGTTTGTCTGTCCTGTCTGGTCTGGGCAGACATGTGGACACTGTACACCAACCATCCGACAGGATGTCTTAGTTAGCTGTGACTTTTTACTTGACCGTTGGCCTGGCCTCCTTTCTGGACATCTGACCATCTGCAAAAAGTCATGTATTAAAGCATGGCTTGATTTTTGATACTGTAAATCACTTTATATAGCAAAAGTTCACGGTCTGAGGAAAATTGACAAATTCATGGAACTATAACCAGCAAACTTAAAATTCAGGAAATAACAATTTCTGTGAGTCAAGATTTCAAAATTTTCTCCAAAGCCTTCCAAAACCTTTGATGAACAATCTGCAAGTTCAGGACTCACCTGGCTATAGTATCATATCTCACCCATCCTATTATAGCAACTGTTAAAGAGAAACAGGCACGTGACCTATAGAAATACAAAGTAAACATATACTATATTATAATGATTGCACACATGCAATTTTGGCTTCATATACATGCACACAGCTTAGAATGATGATAAGTAGATGTTGAGATTTTGACCTTCAAGTTGAAATCTTGGCAAGGTTTAAGGTTGGAAACTAAGAAGTGGTCAGGACAGACGTAGATAGAACCCAAGTGTCATACAGGTCATGGCCATGGTCAGTAAACTGGACCACAGGAAGTCTGGCTGGACATGTCTGTGTGTCCAGCCTGACCCTCTGGCTGGGACATGTCTGGAGAAGTTGACCACATCAGGGGGCAGTGGTGCAAGGGTCAATGACAAAGTAACATGTCAGAAGAGCAAGAAAATAATCTTTTTTGATAAAATATATAATTCATTTTTATCACACATTTTTATGTATATTAAAAATATTTAAAAAATCACACTGCAGTACTTCTTTTCGTTGCAAGGAGTACTGCAAGTACTAGTATATGTACCAGTAGTGCATGGAAAAGATAAAAAGAGACACTGCTTTTAAGAAAAAATGACTGGGGAATATCCTGCATTGGCCAGCAAATGCTGACATTCTACATAAAGTCACTTGTCGGAGAGAGACAGAATCCAGGAAAGAACAAAACAAGCTCCACTTGTACATCTACTTAGAGATTAATTCATTCCTTCAAATTTGGCCACTCCACATGTCAGAGCAGTGTGAACTGTGAAGACAAATATTTGTGGTCAGTCCTGAATCCGGCGTTTAGAGGACATTGGCAGGGATTGTGAGAGTCATTGTGGGTTCAAACACTCAAGAGCACACAGTCGGGGGCCGGACAACTGTACAACTGCCCTATTTTCACTAGTGTGTCAAGAAGCTATGATGAAACCAGAAACTTAATCTATTAGGTACTAGTACTTTTTACCTCCATGGATGGAGGTTTTGTTTCAGGGGAGCTTGTCTATGTTTTTGCTTGTGGTAATTTCCACAAGCTAGACATATTCCACAAGCTAGCCTCACCATGTTGTAGTATTACGACTCCAGGAAGATTAGTATGTTTAGAAACTCACTCTGTACAAACTAATGGAGATTGATTTAATAAACATAATAAACAACAAAATATTAGGGACACTGAATGAAAAAAAGTTATGTCAAAGGTTCCAGAAAAGCAGTGATGATGATGATGATGAAAAAGTCTTTTTCTGCTATATGCAAGTCTTACCTTACAGGAGACATTGGGAAAATGCATATTAGATATAATTAGCAAAAATTCACAATTAATGAATAAGACATGAAATTCACAAAACTTGAAACTGTAAAAAGTCACAAACTATTAATCTCAATAGTAGTTGAGCTACATATTGATAGTCTCAGTACTATCAGAATGGTGAAAATCCTCTAAGGATGACCAAGGATGGTTAATAATAAATCTATTGCAAATCCTTACTAAAAAACCAATTGAAAAAAAAACACACGATAAGCTAAGAGTAGAAATAGGAGTCAGAACTGTTTAGCGTGTCGCCACTCAACAAGAAGTAGCGACTTGAAGGTTGTTGAAAACATCCGAATGAGCAGCTGGCCAAATGTTCTGCAACGTTCCTAATTGGTTGTGCAAATAGTTGGGTCCATTTAGTAAATCCTGTTTTACTCTAAATCTTGAAAGTTCACCTGTGTGTACTGATATACATGTAAGTCATTATGAAGCAAGTTTAAACTGTAATTTTCAACACAAGAACTTGGACTTACCAAAATTTTTGTTCATCAAGTCACAGAAGCAGTGGATTGCTCATTTCTTAAGAAAGACTGGAGTTGTACAGTCTAAAATTTGAATAAATCCAGTTTCTTATGGAAATTACAGTTTTAACTTGCTTCATAATACTTTTACTCTACCAGTGTGTGGTAGAATTTCCTTGTATCATAGATTTAGGGTTAGTTTGTTTCTGTTAGAATTTTGAAATACACAAACACTACTATACACACAGCAACAGGTGGTTTCTATCTAGAATCAATCAAGAAATTTGATTTTATGGGTTTTTAGTGGAAAATTGGTGTTTATTTACTTAAGGGACTTTGTTTCTACTTCATCCTTCAACTTTTGAACCTAAAGATAACAAGCCTATAAATTACGGTCACAGGAAAAGAAATGCATATCTGTGCCTCTCAATTTACTTACTACATGTAATAGACATTGACTTGTAAATATACAGACTCTTGCAATTGATATACCGTCTTCCTTCACCAGTGTCCCAAGAAATGGGTGTAGAAAAGTCAGTATTGCCTTTAGTTAATCAAATACTACTGTATAGTAAGTTGGCAAACTTTGTCTAAAATTTAATTTTTCATATACTGTAGCTATAGGCAAATGATTCACTTTAAAAGCCCAGGAAATTTCAATACTGGTATGATGACATACACTGCATAATAGTTACTTTAGGGCAATGATTATGGACCTTTGGGGAGAGCCACACCCCATGCACATTAAAGAACCCACCGCACTTATCGAATAGAGTAGGGGTCCTTGTTGGTGTCAGTGGTTCAAACCTTACAATCTGGTCTTATCCAGCCTGTACTTTGTACAAAATTGGTGTGTTACTGGTTATGCAAAACAAACAAACTACTGGTGATTTTTATAGTTTGGTAGATGTTGTAGTAACAGTTTGGTAGCCTAGTATCAGCACCTGTTGATAAACTACCACTGTGACACTAGCTTAAGCCTAACAAGACTGCCATTCTGGCTATGTTGTAGAAGTACGCCCTCCATGGCTCTCTACTTCTTGTGCTTGCTCATGTATGACTACTGAAGGAAAAAAACCCTCTCCAACAAATTTAAATGACCAGGTATTGATGTACATGGGGCACTTGGGCAACAGCTGTTTCTGTGTGGCAGGATGGTTCCATTCCAAATATAGGGGTGAAGTTAAACATTTTAAACATCCTTACCCCTAAAATTCATCCATTTTTGCTTTATCAGTCAACTTTCCTTTAGTATGATGTAACAGTCACAGAAAATATAATATTTTATTTTTTAGGTCTTATTTATCATTTTAGTTTGAAGTAGCTAGAAAGTATCAACATTAGATAGATCTAGAAAGGTAACGCTAGCGTTACATATATCAGAAAATAAAGGAGAAAATTCACAACATATCTAATAGATTTGTGCAAAGAAATCAACATGTAGAAAAATTTCACAAACAACTTTTTCTCCAATAAATGCATGTAAGAAAATGACTAGTCATCCAAACTATTCAATCACCTAACCTACAAGGCCAGTCCTTTTACAAGTGGCAGTTATAACAAACATGAGTAAAAGAGCCCTCCATCCAAACCCTTCACAAACAACATGTACTTCAGCCCCCTTCAGCAGAACTTCACTTTCAGAGCCTTACCCCAGTTGGGCTTATTTATATTCAGTCCAGCTTTTCCCCTGAATGGTCTGTATGGTCACAGGAACAACAAACACTGTCTGGAGAGCTCTAGAGAAAGCACAGGTGTGAAACCTGAAATTTACTAAGCTTTCTGAGGCAACTGATATCAGACGGTCTGTAGGCAGCTGGTTTAGTCCAGTGGTTAGCGACCCTGCCTCTGTGGACCAAAAAGCTGGGAGTTCAAATCCTTTTTTTAAATCTCTCTTTATTGTGTTTTTCAAATAACAACAACGAAAAAGGGCATGGCAAATTATAACGAACACATTGTACAACGAAGAAAACCCAACATGCATACTGCTAGTACTGGGAAGGCATGCAGTGCATAGGCTCAAATGTGCATGTCAAAAAGACCTTTGCAACTTCCAATTTGAATAAACCTATAATTTAGTATAAATACTGTATGCAACTGTTCATTGAATCCATTTGAGCTATGCTAGATCATTTCGAATTGGTTCCTGACCAAACAATTTTACTTTAAAAGTCAGCAGGATTGTGCATTTGTCAATGTAAACTCAGGTGGACAGTAGGGGGATTTGAACTCAGGGAAAGATTTAAGTCCAACTTCCTTAAAGTGTTCAGAGTTAACTTGTTGAGCCTTTAATGTATCCCCACTTGCCAAAGAAAGCTTTGATGGTGGATATCAAGGTACTAGTAACTTTTCCATATAAGGTGTACAGACAGCAGTCAGTCACCAGGATATTTCTGTACTCCTTTGGGGGTTAAACACTTGTACTCTAGCTGGTAGTGTGGTAGGCTGTATTTGGTATGGCCAGGTAACATAATGTGCAAAGGTACCAATAGCATGTCAGCAGAGCATACTGCACCTGTGCAAAATGCGTAATGTATTGTACATATACACTTTGGCAGAACATTTTATGTAACTGTAAGGTCGTATTTGCACATATAAGTTAACACTCTGTCTGTAGTTTCCAAATGTTATGTCAGAAAAAATATTGTCTGCGACAGGAAAATTCTGCAATGTCAACCAAAAATCCAACACAAACCGTGGAAAATGGAGGTTTTGCCCAGGCACAGTACGTTCTGCCGAAGTGCTTGCAAAGGTGTGCACACACTTTCTCATTAAATTGAATGTTGTTTAAGCAATGTTGTTCTAAGCAATTTCAGGGCAGTAAAACTCAATGTCAACTCCAAGCTTGTACACAAAATGTAGAGTGGAAAGCATTAGGATTATGAAATCTGTTCTTGTCTGTATCACTGAGAATAAACTGAGTGTGATTTCTTTTCTCCAGGTTGTCAGAGCAGCACAAGGTTGCGATACGAGTCATCAGAAGGATTCGATACTTCGTAGCGAGGAGGAAATTTCAGGTACGGAAATTATACAGCACAATGAAATTTAAAAAAAAAAAGTTCTAATATTTAGTATACTATTAGTGTATCAGCGAAAACAACATTTACTTATTTCCCCTGATAGGAACTTTGATTTTTTTGTTGAAAAATTTAGTTTTTACTTTTTTTCGCAAAAAGTGAATTCAGTAATGAGTGTTGATTTTCTTACAGCAAGCTCGAAAACCGTACGATGTTCGAGACGTCATTGAGCAATATTCCCAGGGACACGTCAACATGATGGTACGCATCAAGGAACTACAGAGAAGGTTAGAGGTGTTTGTTTTCTGCTTCTTCAAATCTCTGTTTGATAGAATGAAATCTTACTAAGTACGAGTGGGGTCACATACATAGTGCGATCGTTAAAACACTGGGGGCGAGTGGAAACATGAAAACCCCTGGCTTCTGGGACACTGGGAATCAAACCCGCACCAAACCCAGGCAGCCAGTTCAGTCAACACCCTAACCACTAGGCCAAAAGTTCCGGACCCATTGGACTGAGCCAGTTGATAGCACTTGAACCCCAGTCACTTTGTTACACTACTCCCCCTTTTCTTTTCTCACTATGTCCTTATCCCTGTGCGAAACATTGTGATACAATTGCAAATGGAGGGCATTCGTGTAATTCAATTATGCTGGCCCCCTAGCAGCTTTTTATCATACTACAGCAGAACTTCTGTTTATCCCATGCTCTGGACTTTTTGAAGTTTTTTTTGTTTGTTCCTCTTGCAGGTTGGATCAGACGTTGGGCAAACCAGGAGCATACCTAACAGGTCGAGAGCAGGGTCTGGACCGGTCCAAACTCACCATAGTGGCCAGGTTATCCAGGGTGGAAGAACAGGTCGGTACACCCCTACTGCCTCGTGGTATAGTCCATACAATTCTACCAAAATTATGTACTGTTATTTCCCGGGTTGTCTCAATTCTGAAGGCCACCATTTTATGTGAAAATGTATAAAGTTTTATGCATTTGCACCAGAGGTGGTCCTCAGAATTAAGATCTGAAAATATACATATATATCAGGGTTCGAAATACTTTTTTTCTCTTTCAGGTTGCGCACTGCGCAACCTATTCTTTTAGCCAAAAGCTAGGTTGCCTACCAATATTTCAGGTTGCCATCAGCACCGGCTGTTAATTTTAGAAGGCAACCCTTAAGCCAGGCCACCTGTAAATGTATCGTTCAGATACAGGCCATGCACTTGGCAGGACACAGTTTCTTTCAAAAGCTGTAAGCTGGGCCTCTGAAACTGTAATAAAAAGGTTGCTTTGAAAAAAAAGATAACTTGCGTGCCAGACAACCATGGCATCTCCAGTAAGTCCCGCATAGAAAATATGACTTGCACAGCAAGAGTAGGGTTTTCGATCCCTCGCATGCCCTTTTCCATAGAGCGTTATTGGCCATTTTAATTCTACGTAGAGTGTAGACGGACCGCTCTAATTCAACGTTGAGCGTAATTAGCGCATTTTGCATAGAGCGTATTCGCCATTTTAATTCCACGTAATGCGTTGTAGCCACTTGGAATTTATCGTAAAGCGTAATCGAGAGGTTTCCGAATTCATTGTAGAGCATTGTCGGGACCCCCAAAACAGGCCCTTACCCAATACTGCTTGATTTCTCTCTTGATGCTGTTAAGGACACAATGTGCGTGAAGACCAAAATGAGCCCTTAACAAAAGATCCGACTTCATGATCCCCCAGCTGCACTGACCATGACTCATTGCTGAGAATGACCTATTTGGTCAGCGGATTGAAAAAATCCCCTTTCTTAAGCCAGCACTATTACCTTATCAACCGCAAGGGGTCAGACTTAGGGGGAACTTTTGGGCCACAGCGGTCAACCTTTGTGACCTCCAGTGACCTCTGCGTGGATTAGCATTCAGTTGCCATGGTAACACAAAGCGTGGTTGCGTGTGTCCTAAAAAGTTTTTTTCCCAATTCATACAGGTGGTTGTTGACTAAGTATGACCACTAGTAGGTATATTTACATTAATGATCGGTTTATATGAATTCAACATGTAGCTTTTTTTTTCTATAGTTTTGTTGGAAATTTATTTTTGCAGTATATGCTTGGTCTGATCTTGGTCAATCATATGTTATCGACCAGATTTCATATATCATTGTTGACAGGCACTCTGCAGAGTATGGCGTCTTACATATATCATTGCACAGTCCTTAAATGAAAGGGTCTTTTTTGTATAACCTGAAAGCTATAAATTTCAACCACCTTTCCTGGTACCAAACATTTGAGGAAATGAAAAAAAATTAGTCAAATCCAGGTCACTACATATGATATGACCAAAGGATTGTACGAGCCCTAGATATATTATCAAGTTTTCTTTTTCTTTCATGACATGATATTTGTCTTCAAATTGGACACTTTTTAGTCAACTTTTTTCTTGATTCGTTGGGGAAGGTTAGACATCCAGGTAATAAGCTACGCCAAAAAAACAGTTACTCAAGCAACCAAAATCATATCCATTTGCTTGAGTAACTGTTTTTTGGTGTTTCTTCTTGATTGTCTGTTCTTGACTGCCTCCTTAGTCCAATATTGAGGACTTAAACATTAGATTAAAGTTGTGAGAATAAGAAGTGTGAATTGGTCACCGTTGTGTATAATCCATTAAACCACAGTAGTGATTCTAAACACCAGCTGTTCCTTACAATTCTTTTCTGCTTGATGTAAATTGTTGGACAGGGCCTCACAGCTGTCCGAAATTGGCCTGTTGTTGGGTTGAAAGAGCGAGTACAAATCCACCGAATCCACCCCCCAACAATTCCCCCTTTTCTCCCTTTGTGCCACTAATGCCGGGGATCGGGAAGAATTGGAGTGAAAGGGGGGCTCACAACGTGCCACACTGTTTCATCTTAATCCACTTAAATCTACCTGCTCCTGCCGCTAATTTGTCTGGACCAGAACAAAGGAAAACTACTTCAGGATCTGTCTTCAAGGAGAAATTTGCTGTACACAAATGTCAAACAAACATAGCTGTTCCAAGAGGAGTGAATTAAACACCTGTATAAGGCTACGAACATGTGAGAAAGATGTTGCCAGTTTTTACACATGAAGAGAAATAACAGACCGTTATCAATCCTAACAAGTGTAGAAAATTAAGTGTTTTTGTACCACAGTTTTTAGTTTGTAAATATTAAGGGCACAAAATTGCGAATTTGTCTATGAATTGTTGGCATGGGTTTAGAGACTTGCTTTTATAACTTATGACATGCTCACACACTCACTGTCTGGTTTATTGTCTGTTGTTCCCCGACTTTTGAGGATTAGACATCCTTTCACTTATGAGTATTTGAGTGCTTGCACTAATTGCATTTCTGCATATTGTAACAGTTATGGATTCTATGGAAAAAGTCCCTACTGAAGTTTAAGCAGTCATCAGCATGACCTGATACCTCTATGTTGCTATTGGTTGTTTAATCGATGCAAAACATTATGTGAGAAGGACTAGCAAGATCTTAAAGGTTGTAATGAAAGACCTGACAGAAAGCACAAATTGTATAGCTGGACTCTTTGAGAACAAATTAACAGCAATCCTTCAAAAGACAAACATGCTTGTGTCTCTGTTTGCCCCTGTATCTGGGTGTTTGCTGTGATTACTTAGTACAAAACTGGTGCAGTGTTTGGAAAATGTAGGATTTGTGCGCTGAGCCAGGCAGACTTTCACTACGGCCAGCTGGCGACACCAATACAGGTGCACAAAGTACCACGGCTTAGGAGATATGTACATGATACCAACAATTAAAGCAAAGTTAGGTAAAGAAAATTTATTGACCTTAAACTGAGGACCGAGCATAACACTTTTGAATTTTCACAGTGGTTTTATTTTGAAATTCATAGTTTTTGCAGTAATCTCTCCACTTGATATCTTGAATATGTTACTTCTAAAAACAGTTACTCAAGCAACTGGATATGATTTCGGAAAAGTTGCTGGAGTAACTGTTTTTTTATGTATCTTATTACCTGGATGTCTAACCTTCACTGACATATCTTGAATATGTCTTCCTTGTTGAAAAATGAGGGCATTGTTTTTAGTCCGTCTTTGTGTCTATCTGTTTGTACTTCAGAATATTTTGGTCGGCATAACTTAAGATAAGCTTTGAATGGATTGTGATGATATTTGGTATGTGGGTAGGTCTTCAAAAGGCAACGTTCAGGGTCGGTTTGAAGCCACCTGGCAGCTTTCCTTGGTACTGCAGCAGCAGTTGTTTTTTTTTTAAACTTTTGCATCCAGGCATGCTATGGTCTTGATTTTTTTGGTATAAGATCTTTTTTTCAAATTCAGGTACAAATTTTACAAACCTTGTGTTTCGTGAAGATTTTCACCTGGATGCATTAACACACTCAATTGAACAACGCTTGCCCCCGTTAATTGCATGACATAATATCGTCGTTGCCTTGGGAAATTTGGCATTGTTTGAGAGTAGCTAACAGGAAGCAATATATAAGTGAACATGCTGTCAAACGTCTATCTAAGGCCCCCCAGGTGACACTTTATCTGATGGATGAGCGTAGGGTCATGTCAGGTCAAATATGCCTTATGTTGCCGATCATGTTTTGTATGAATATAACAATATATAGTCAAGCCTTACATTTAAAAATGCTAATTATATATGGAGAAGTAAAATTTGGGATAAAAACAATCATTCCAAGTACCTTTCAAGGTTTTCAAAATCTCACAAATAAAAGGTATCATTAGAAATTAAAGTGAAATTGTATGTTGATTTGCTGACTATTGATATGGAAGTTAGACATGCTACTTATATATAGAGGAATAAATTTAAGGGTAAATACAATGATGCTACATTTTCAAGTAGGGTTTGGAAAATCTGGATTGGAGTTGTACATTTAAAGAAAAAGTACTGAATTGAAAATGCAAATAAATTTATGTTACTTTGCTGAGTTTTGGTTTGAATGTTAGGATTTTTTATAATCATCAGTTTTTTTAACTCTGCACAAATATTAGATCTATTATAATTATTATTACAATTATACCCCCCCCCACTTCAAACACCAAAAAAATCAACTCATTTTTGCATCCACAGTGAAATAAAACCACCTTGAAGGTAAAATACCACCTGATTTCACAATAACCTATGGTATAATTATGCCATCCCTGTCTGCATTGTTTCACCTACCATATATTTAATTCTTTTGTCCTTACTTTCACTTGGAAATAAAACCACCTTGAAGGTAAAATATGTTATAGTACAGTATGTGACCACCTGATTTCACAATAACCTGTAGTATGATTATACCATACATGTGTGCATTGTTCCAAATTATCGTTAATTCTTTTGTCCTTACTTTCACTTGGTGAAATAAAACCAACTTGTTGAAGGTACTACATACATGTAGTTGATACATTTTACAGTATGTTACCACCTGATTTCATACATGTAATAACCTGTGGTATACATGTTATTATACCATCCAAATGTGCATTGTTGCACATACCATACCTTTAATTCTTTTGTCCTTACTTTCTCCTGGTAAGTAGCATGTACATGAAACCTGATCCCCACTTGGCGAGCCCAGATTAGCCTGTTTGACAGCACTTTGATTGATAAGCTTGGGGTCGTGATGCTGCCATTTATTATTGGGGGTGAAGGTCCTTTCTTCTGCAATGTGCTTCCTTTTGACAGTGTGTGGCCACTGGAGATAAGAAATAAGCACCAACAGATCCCAAAAAAGTGGTGATTTTATCAAATATTTCCCAGGGCTAGCAGAGTCTTTGTGATTTTGTGCCAAATTGTGTTTTTTAAACATAAAACGTGGGAAAAATTGGTATAGTAGCAGCCTTTTTTATTATTTGTGATTAAGTCAATGACATACAATTTTTACCAAAAATAACTGTCTAAATTGCAGACTTAAGATAGACTTGCATTACGGTATGTTCTATTATTGTTCCGTAATTTCAGTACATGGTGGCTGCTTAAGGAAAAATTTTTTGCTGATACATGTAGTACTACATGTACATGTGTACATGATATTTACTGTTTTACTTAGGATTTAGCCCAAATATTATTTCAAGAGTTACTTTCTGAAGATCTATGCTTCCAGTACTGATAGACTTGGATAATACTATTACTAAGTATGAACGAAGAGTTGCAAAAAAGAATCACTTTCTGAGGTTTTTAATGACAATGTGTACTGCTAGGCACATAATGTAGAAGAAAGAGAGGGGTGTTCAAAAGGTACAAAGAAACATTGATGTAACAGATGGGCAAATTTTCCAGTGGTTTTCAAAGAACGTGTATAGAGTGGTATTGCAATTTTGGGACTTTTTTTCCTTTGCTACTAATATTTTAGTTTTCTGGGTTTCTGTTTGGTCTATAATGTTCTTCCATTTATGTTCGAGTAAAAATGGCTTGCTTTTCTAAGCTTCCATTCACCGTTATTACAAACAGTGGAAATGATTATACGTTTGTACAGTCACGGAAATTTTCTCACGCGAAGCCGGCCAGCTGAAAGGAGCACGCATCCACGCGAAATACACGAAAAAAGGAAAAACTCATGATTAGAAAAAAAAGGGCAGCCAAGGAGAAAACGTCCCTTGAGTTAATGACACCCTTGCCATGGTTTTCAGCGGTGATGGTTTTTGTCAGGGAATTTTCTCATGTGAAGGGTGCCAGCTGAGGTTATAGCGTCTGCACGTGGTAGGGGACAGACGCGTTGCCCTTTTTGTTTGGGGCATAATTACGCAGCCCTGACGAATAGTCCGGTTTAACCAGTGCCCTTTGTGTCCCGACCAGGCAGCGTTTCCGCCTTTGTGGCCCTTAATGTGCATCCCAAAAGGCATCCAGTCCAATTTACCCAATGCAGGGCACGTCTAGCCAAACAGATGACTCGTTTGCATATTAAAGGGTAAGTCAGCTGGCCGCACGTAACGGCTTTTCCTACCCGCATGGTGCAAAATTTGAACCAAAACAACTTCTGAATCTGTTGTAGCAACTTCCCAAGTTGTAGGGACACAGGAAAGGGTTTGTTTCAATCAGTCATATGTGACAATTCTTTCCTTAGTGGCTGGAGTCGCTACGTTCTTTCTCCCAGAAGCTGTTGGAGTGAAAAAGGCTGATAAACATAGTGCACGTGGTCAGGCCGATAGCGTCCCTTATTTGTGATGCTGACTCACACGCCACCACATGACATACGGCCTCACACGCGCAGACCGCTTTACACCACAAGCTCAGCTGTGGTCAGAACTTTCACCATATAAAGAAGACTATTAATTAAAAGTACCCATGATATGGATCATATTTTTGACAATACAGATTTCTCCTTTTAAGATGACTTTTAATGTCATTCTTGCTGAAAAGAGTTAAATATAAAGGCAATGAGCTCAATCATAACCAAGTTCTTTTCCGATATTACTAGATTTCATATCCAATTGGAAATAAAAGATATCTCATACAGCCCAGACTATAAGAAACTATAAATTTGCAATGGGGAATCCGATATGAAATGGCTTATGCTTGGTGAATTGTCATATTTTTCTTCATAATACAGATTTGCTATTTCAAAGTTCAGTTTTGTAATACATTGTGTCATTTGCCCCATATTCACCGAAAAATGTAGATGTCTTTTCCCCCTTCGCCTGTAGAATCATAAGAATGTCTAACTACTGACATTTTGTGTATCAGTGATGTACACAGTGGGTCCAGCGACGGACAACTTTTCAAAATATTTGGACCAGTTAGTTTCTGCAGCTCCCTAATGTTATGTTATCTTAGACTTCATGCCAGCTGTTGTTGAATCGCCTGATGAAAAATCATGACAAAGAAAGATCTGTCTTGCTGTTATAAGCTTAAAAAAGCCTTTCTGATAACAAAAGGTACAGATATATCTGTTGTTTTACCAAGCTTAAAAAACATTGTAATCACAGGTAACTTTGTTGTTTTTTACTATCAGCTTTTACTTTTAGTATCTTCGGTCACACTTGTTCCTATACCTTAAGTCAAACCTGGGGGGTAAAAAAGCTTGGCCTAAAATGTGATGAACAGAACAATTTCATAGAAAAAATAAACGTAGATCTAGAAAAAAAGAAAGAAACAAAGCAGTTTTCTTCATTATATTCCACATATTATTTTCATGACACAAATAAAATTTCAGTACTTGAAACAGTAATTCAATTTTCTATACCATTTGGAAGGTATCATCTAGATCTAAATGTTAATTTTCACCTGCTCTGTCAAACATAAAGCATAATTACTGTAGCCCACGCCTTTTAAAGTTGTAGAGTAGGACATGGCTGGTGGTTTTTCAGGTCAGGAGGAAGCCATGTGACGTTTGTAGCGGTCCACACAATTTGTAGAAGGGTGCCATCTGTAGCACAAACTGATTAAATGTCTGTCCTGACTCCTCCCCCTTCTATTGTCCTCCTCCTGCCCCCCCCCCCTACTCAGTTCTGGTCTGTGGCGTAGTAGCGTCCCTAACATCACATACGCTATTGTGGTCACAGGTGTTCCCCCACGCTACAACAAGGATTCCCGAGGGATACCGGCCCTTTGTTTATACTCCACCACTTTTTTTTCCCAGCCCAGCTTTTCATGATTGCCCTCCAGATGGCTTACAAGCATGCGGGCACGGAGTAGCAACAAGTGGTACCTCTACATGATACATCTGCTCTTACTAGCCTCCGTAGAAGGCTTATAGAACTGGGGGTTTGGTGGTCTTCAGCTGTTTTCTGATTTGCCTAGTTCTAAAAAACGGGGGTGATTCAACCAGGCCGGCTATGTTGTCTATATAGTATATGCAATCAGAAAATAGCACAAAAGACCCCCCAAAACCCCCAGTTTTTGGCATGTTATGGAGGCTATGCTCAGCTTACTCTCTTCAGATTTTCTCACACTGTCATTGAGACTAGAGCACACTGTGGATTAGAGACTTCACAGTGATATAAAGAGTTGAGAGTTAAGTTGATACAGTTTGTATCGGGTTAACAAGAAATGAGCCTGTAGGGTTGACCAGGTCTGAACCGTATGATTAAGGTAGTTACCATTGTGGCGTTACTTTATTTAGCTTTTCTTGATCCAGACTATGTTGTACATGTAATGTCATCAAAGCAGTAATGTTGAGATTTATGAATGACATGACATGAGGAATATGTAGTGCAGGTTTTGGGGTTATAGTGGGTTTGTACTTAAGTTTCCAGGATCATTAGTCGCAAACTTAAGGGGAAAGTACTTTCCTTAAAAAGAGACAAAATACTTGTTTCTACATTTTACTTTCTACTTTTAAAGAGAGTTTAATGTAGTCTGTGTTTGTTGCACAAGAAGTAAAAAATGCATTCAAACTCTAACTTTTGGAAGGACCATCTTTTCATTTTGCAGGAAAGGGAAAGTGTTTCTCAGATGAGATAAAAAGAAACTCAGCCATTCTGTCCTTATTTTCCAAAAACTTCTCCAGAATACTGTTGAATTGGGCAATGGTTGTTCATGACAATTGCTTTGACCTCAACTGTTTTTCCTTTTTACAAACAGACACCACTTGCAGTTAACTTTTTGACTCAGAAGCTAGTGTTTTGGCTGGACGGTTTGCAGCATTTATTTTCCGACCTGCTTGTCTCCCCCCCTTTCTTCCTGGCCATATGGCATGACCGCTGCTTTGGAGGAAATTGCATCCCATATGGCCAAATTTTGACATCTGTCATCGAAGGTCTTTTCATACCCTCCAGGGGCCATTAGAGTTGGCGTTACTTAATTATGCATGAGGTCTGAAAGTAAGGCAAAGTTTTTGCGGCTTTAAAGACTTGAACTTGTAGTGTTTCAGCAGGAAGCGTGGTGTGGTTAAGGGTTGGTGATAGATGTGTTTCTGCACCATTAAACAGTACCCCTCAGGCTTAGACTGATGTTTCCTCTGTAATTACAGCTCTACAGAACATGTAAGGAAGACAAGCCTGCTCTTTTTATGCCTTTCCTTTAAAACATTGCAGAATGTCATAGTTTTCAAGCTTACTGAAAAAAAACACATTTGAAATATACATGTATATTAAAAATGGATGCAATTTTCTTCTGTTACTGTTACATTTTCCCATTGTAACATGACAAATCCTTTCAAGTTGCAGAAAAGAAAGAGGCAAACTTAAAAAGGTACTTCTAGTGTTTGTTGTTAAAAAAAAATAGCCCAAGATTTATTAAATAGCCTGATTTTGTGCTGAAGTCGTGTTCTTGCATAAAGCAATGCAGTGGAAGAAGCAACTCATTCGACAGACTGAACTATTACTGTAACATAAACAAAGAAAAATGATATTTCAAGGAAAAAATAAAGGCTTCTGCTTTTTTCCTAATTAATTTTTTACCTGCTTCTATGGGGCTTTGCTTTCTGTACTGGTATCATTTTTATACGCTTCTGCTTTTTTCTTAATTATTTTTTTACATGCTTTTATGGGACTTTGCTTTCTTATTGGTATCGTTTTTATATGCAAGCAGGTGGCTTGTATATAAAAGGATATGTAAGGATACTGCCTTGCCAATTTGAAACTGTCTTGCCAATTTGATGCTGTATAGCAGCCACCACAAGATCTGCTTGGAGATTATTGTGCAAGCAGGTGTTCACTTAGGGGTCTTTGTGTATTCTGTCAGCTTTATTATGAGTCATCGTGCCATCCTTTAGTTTTATAGCACGTTCAACAAAAAACCCTTTTACAGCCTTATCTCGTCTTTGTTGTCATGATAAGTTTCCTCGTGTTTAAAAAGACCAGTAAATCATTCTAAGAACTCTTTAGAGGGGGGTTTAGTTAAATGACCTATTGTCTAGGCTATTCCTGCTCTGCCATCTGCCAGCCAGGATTTGGTACTATGTAATTTTCCTAATGCAACATTATGTTAATAGTGGAATAATGTTTGATGTGCTTGCTTCTTTTCAACAGTCTTTTCCATAGATTATAGGATTAAATCTTCCCTTTGTCTCAAAAAGGGCGGATGATCAGACCTTAATCCGATTCGGTGCTTTTTTCTGTTCAAACGTAGCAAATTAGGTGCCACAAATTGTTCAGGGGAAGATGTCACATTGCACTATGTGGCACAGGTTTTGCTAGTTTCTTTTGTCGACCCATTTTAGACAGACGTGGCATATATGTAAAGCGTATCACATGTAACAATACTAACATGACAAAGAGAAAATACTATTGTCAAGAAACTTTTTCTTTCTACCTATGTCCAGAGTTCGACAGATGTTGATATCATTTTTTTAAATGCAATATTGCCAAAAATCATTGAATAGATTCATTATATATTGTTCAAAGCAGTAGAATATTGTCCCAACTTTCACATTGTATTGTTGACTGCTTATTTTTCTTCCATCTCAGATTGCAACAATGAAGTTCATTTTCACTTTGAGAGAGTTTGGCTATAAAATTATTTCCTACATTTTGTAACTATACATTGCATAAAGGCTCATCCATGTTGTTAGAGCACTTTCTGTGACTTAAAAAGTTTAAAGAAAAAAACTGTTTGCAAAGCTCCAACATGTGTTTCTTATGTGCCAGGAGGAAAAGATTGGAAGAGTTCACTGAACTGACAGGGGTGACAGGTTGATTAATGGCCAGAGCCCACAATCTTCACCTTTGACCTTACAGTAGCCCTTCAACTGTCAATCACCTGAAGTGTAAACTCCCAATCAAAGTTGAGACGTTAAAGTTTGTTTTTTTCCTGTCAAACATACTTCAGCCTCTGTTAAAAGACAACCTGTTATATCTGTCCTTGGTAATGGTATACACCATGAGATCTATCCAAAACATTTATTGTTTGAATAGCTGGTGGACTTTCTTTGGTAGCTTTAAGACTGTTTTCACACCTTAATTGATATGATAGGGGACAACCCTTGCTTGCATTTTTTGGGTAGGGAAACAAGGAAGCAACAAGGCAGCATTTTGCTGAATTGAATGTAAAGCAGTCACTAACTTTTAGGGTAGCACATGGTAAAAAGTAATTGTGCTAACAAAGATTTTAACTTTCATTTGTTGTGATCAAACTTGCCAATTGAAATGACCTTTCTTATTCTTTGTTTGGTCTATTCTTTCACCTAAGTACTGTATAATTGCAATATTACAGTGGCAGGGAGGTAGCCAATGATGAGTCCTGTTCTAGTGACCCATATACCTCATTCCAATGAGGTTAAACTCTTAAACCTCCTTGCCTATTTCCTAGCCAAGCACTTAGTTCACAGTTTCCTTGGCGAAATTCCTCTATACCCCAAATCCTTGGTTTCTCGCTAAATGGGAACTAAAGGAAGGCACGCCACATACAACTAAAGCTGGCTCTTAGCAGGTCTTAGCGTGACGTTATATACCCAGTCTGTGTCGTAATCTAGCTTTGTTGGGGGGTATTGGGAGGCAAGATGCTTTTAGCCCCGATTTGTGCGTGGCAAAAAAAATGTGACAAATCCCAAACGCAATCAAACTGTTGGGAGAGGATTCCGTCCGCGTGTTTACTCCTGGATGCACGAGCGACTGTACAACTAAACAGCCGCCGTAAATACTGCCAAATCCCTACGCATACACCGAGGATGAAAGCTCTGGACCGGGCTTAATTTTGCCGCAGGCATTTCCCAATGTCCGCGTCAAAACGAGCCAAACAAAAGCCCTCCGTGCTGAAGCGAAAGACCAGGGTATTTATCCGTCCTACAATATTGTCTGCTCGCTGCACAGGTATTACACCAACACAGGTGATGCTAATGAAACCGTCCGACCCCGTGCAGGTGACACTGGCCCCTATCGGGTTACGTCTCTATTGTCTGAAGCCGTTGTAGCGCGAGGACGGAACCTTTGATCGGAGCATCCTCTCTAATTTTGCCCGGATACCCTATCCAAGTCTCGAACTCAGATGTTTACTCAAAGGGAAAGTTTTTTCTTTGTGCGAGCCACCCTGTAAGGAGGCAATTGTTAGAACAATCATAGCATAATTTTGAAATTACATAATACAACTAATTCCTTGCATAATGGTTGTTAGCCACTCTAGATCAGGTCTACTATCATATAATAGAAAAGTTATTCTGCTGGCTGTTGGTCAAAATGTTATCTTTTCAATGATAGAAACATTACACTTGAAGTTTGTGACTAATCTATACAATCCACTGTTTTATACTAATTGTTTGTATCTTACTGTTATTTTGCAGTTGGTGTAAAGTTAATAATGAAGATTTAAGTTACTTGGAATACTTCCCTTTGCCAAGAACTTATGTGTTCAGTGGCATTTGTTAATTTCCTGTCTAATCAAGAATAATCAATTTCAATAATTTCAAAACAATGATTAAAATGTACGAGTTGAAAGAAGGTTTCCCATAATTAAAGACTGTAGATCTCAACACAAACATTTCGATGATAACTATCAACCCTACCAGAACACCCACATAATTCTCCTCCCTGAAGGCACTTTGACTGCCTTTTGTTTTGAGGCACTTTGGTTTGATTAATGGAGTCTTTAATGTCTATTTGCAGGTTAAGTGGTGAGATGATTAGCATCCCTCATCATGCCGCTTAGGCATTCTATAATTATCATGCATTACTTCATCTTCTGATTCTTTGTGTTCTTCTTCCTCATTCATCTTTTCTGAGACTCTTTGTCTTTTAAAGGAAGTGGATGAGGGCAGCATGCCTCTAGCTCTTTTTGTAAATCATATGCAAACTATGTTGATTGTCCCATAATTATTTGAAGTGAAAGCTATTTAATTTCACAGAACTCATAGCAAGGTTTCCCAATTTTGCAAGTTTTCCTGCATTTAGCATTAAGTGTTGTCAGTCTCCCCCCATCCAGACCTCCATTGTTAACATACTTCTTCATACAAATTCTAACAATGCACTTTGATCTTAGTTGCACATATTCAAATGCATTGAACATTTATATTAAGCTCATTAGAATGTACATGTACATGTTTGAAGACTGACAATTTAGCCCCTTGTAGCCTGTGATTCAAGCAGCTTTTGTGATCCCTGAAGCCAGATACTTCAAATGCAAAACTTTCAGGAGTGGTTTTATTTTTGCAGTTTTTACCATTACCACAAATATGTGCTGTTTATTGTAAGTCTACTATACTACAGAATCATTTCATGCGCAAACGTTGAAACCTCAGTTTCTCCAATAACACCAAGTTTCTACATCCACAGACACTCCCTCAGAACAAGAGCTGCCATCATCTAAACTAATCGGCTCAGTAATTCCTTACCTGATAGATTACCCAGCACTTTACACAGACATCATGCAGGCTGTGACACCTGCCACATGTCCCACAGACGTAAGGCAGGTGTGAGATGGCCCATGCCGGGTCGTAAAGCTCCCAGGGGTAATTAGTGCATTAAGAGGCCCTCATTACTCCTCTTACTCACCTGTTGTACACCTGCACATTAAGTACCGATTGTTCACTTTGTGCCAGGTAAGTTTACCTGTCATAGGAGTGGGCATGGAACTGTGCAAAGAAAGATTCAAAAATTTGTAGTGCAAAAAAAAACACATTGAGAAAATCATTGGATGTCAGTGTGGCAAAAGTGTAGGTTAGAGGCATTTTTATTTTGCCACTTGTAGATTTCCCTGTGTAGATTTTTCCCTGTGTATATTTCCTTTTTTGTCCACTGTACAACAACTTTATACAATCTCCTCTTAAGTCCCAGTATGTTCACAAAGACCGAAAACATTTCCTAGAGGTCTGAGATCTCTGATTTCTTCCCTTTTCTGTGCAGTAGAGTAACCGAACACACTGTGTTCTCTTGTCGCCCCTCCAGGTGGCAACCATGGACGAGAAGCTGGACTCCGCTCTGGACCTCTTGCACGTGATCGCCAGGCGCGTACAGACACACAGGCCATGTCTGCTCACCAACAACCCTGACTCCATCGAAGAAGAAGTCTAACAAACCTTTCATTTCCTTTCGTTTCCTTAGCTGGTGTGTTATGCCAAAGGGCGGTTATACCGGCTATACTGATACAGATACAGATTCCATTCGGTTGTTCAAACCTAACTGAGGTAAAAGACATGCTTCTGTGTTTGAGCTTAAAGATTCCTCAGTTGAAGGAGTGGTAAGAACTCTCAAAGTTCTTAAATAAACCTTCTGAGGACATGCTCTTTCTTATAAGACTTGCAGGTCTTGGGTATAAAAGAGCCAAACAAAGTTGTGAAGGTTTTATGAACGTTTTTGCTGTAAGGCATCAGTGACAGACAGTCATGGGAATTGAACCCAGGACTCCTGATGCCCAAAAGTTGCTGACAAAAAGAAACAGATTATGGCTGAAACAGGGTCCGCAGAACAATGGGTAAAGATGATGTATATAAAAATTCAACGACAACAATATGAAAAGTGGTTATCTAAAGTTTTAAATTTACAGAGGTTGAAAAGTCGAACGTGTTCACATGCTAGTATATTTCATGTGAGGTCTCATCTTAGGGAGTTAAAGGGATAGAATACAGTTACAGCTGGCTGTAACATATAAGATTGCTGAAAACACATCTCTCGGAGCAAGGAGCTTATAGTTTCTGTAAGTGGATGTGGTCAAGAAATGTATGTACATGTAGATCCACATCCAATTTTTTACTTCCATGTACTGAGGTTTGTTTTAAATGTTTTGTGTTTTTGCTTGTGTTTCTGTTGTTGGTTCCAAATGCTACTAGGCACCTTGGAGCTACTGACAGGAAGTTAGGTCAAAGGTCCTATAAGATTCACAGAAAGTGTTATTTCATTTCCTGCTGTATGCATGCCTGTGGCCTTATGAGAGCCAGAGGGAAAAAGCATATAGATGTGAGTGAATCTTTTGAAAACTGGAAACGTTTTCACTTTATGTGCATCATTTGCAACCACTATATTTGAAGGAAGTGCATCAAAATTCACAGTTCCAAACAAAAATGGCTGATGTCAGCCTACACTGAACAATGTCATACATCTATGTACTTAAGTACTTTCTGGATGTCTATTATACAACGAATTCACCATATTTTTCAAGGAAAAGACAAGGAAATTTACTTTCAAACAATGGAATTGGACCTGGAGGTTGGTCAGTATTAAACAGAATGATTATTAACTTACTCTTTTAGCCTTGCAAAGTAGCAAAGTGTGTAGTATTTTGGCGACCGCTCAAGGGCGGAGGCATTTGTTAAGTAGAATATGAAACCTAGCTCATGTCTACTTGCCTTGCATGAAGTACAAACAAAGATATCCAAACTATCTGCTCTAGAGGAAGAACAAACATGGACTATGTGCAATATCCTATGATACAAATACTATATACAAACTTCTGTATATACCTGTACAACGTAGTACAATTAAATAGAAATTAAAGTAAGATATTAACCAACAAACATGTGGTATGTCTAAATTGAATCATGGAGCAAACATATCAGTTGTTTTTGGTACTTTTTATGGAATCTAAAAATGTGATTGTTAGCTAAAACAAAGCCACAGCAATTTAATTTGTTGCTTCCATTTTTCTGATTTGCAAAAAAAAACGTATATGTTCCATTCAAATTCTAAATCAACTCCAAAATGCTCATATTTTAGCAGCAACAGTTAAAGAAAATCCTCCTAACCTGTCACAGTTTTTTCTTTTATCAATTCAGTGATTTTATCGAAAGTTAAAAATTCATTGTAAATCTTTTTTTGGCTTGCCTACTTCATTGACTTCTTGCAAAAATCTGAGAACCAATAAATCAAATTGATGTGGCCTTTATAGTTGGAGGAAACTGTATGTTGCTATATTGTAAACCCCTCTTAATGTTGCAACAGATGCATTATTTAACTTAGATATTCAGAAACACCAGTCTCTTGTTTCTAGAAATCAGAATTACACTTGTACAGCACTTAAAAAATACAATACAGTAGATTGTACTGCTTGTTGCACTTCTTTAAAAAAAATTGAAGAAGAAAACAGTTGGTGGGGGACCAAACATAATAAGAATCTCTCACTCAGATATTGTCAACTGTGGAAGTCTAAATGTTATTTGTGTGTTAGCTAGGGTACATTGTCTGTTTTCTTGCTAAAGGAATGGAATATTATGTGGAACATACTTGACTATAGAAATATTACCAGCTAGCTTTGATTTCAGTATTTTTTTGTTTACAGAAGGAAAACAGTGTGTTTTTGCTCAGTTTCTTCTTTTCAAAGCAGTGAGCTCAATGACCTGAACCAATGTTGTGTCTGTTACCATGGTAACTAGTGTTGGGTTACATAATGTTGCAATTTTATAGTAGGACGGATTTAGACTTCTGTCATCATATATGTGAATGTGTTCGAGTAAGAATTAATTTTAAGTTTGTCATTCAGTCCATACAAAACTGGGCAGCTGTAATTCTTCCAGCATTGTTTGACTTGAAATTTTTACAAAATGTCTTCCCAATCTTTCTTCTGGTACTCATGGTCTTGATTTGTTACTTTGTCACAAATTGGTTCGCTACAAACTGAAATTGATTTAGACTCTACGGCGCTTTCTGAATTATTGTATACTGGAGTAACAGGTGGATTTAAGGTACCAGCCATATGCTCAAGGTTTTACTCCTGGCAATTTTTTTATTTTTTGTTCACTGTTCGAGACAGCTAAGTTCAAGACTCAATTGTGATATGATTCTGAATTTGATAGATGCATATCAAAACACAGTTCTACTAAAAACCTTTTCATTACAAACAGTCAAAAGTTAGTCAATCCATCTAGACAGCAAGTTTACAAGAAAGTGCCCTTCTTTTTAAGTGCAATACTTCATTCAATGTGTCTTGTATAAGTAACAGTGTCCAGGTTTAGAAAGATAATATTACAAAATGTAGAAATATATATCGTACAGACAGCTTTCATACTTGATGTAATAGATATGAAAGAAATAAACTATCTAGGTGTTTTAGAAAGTTAGTTGAAGAGAATCAAGAAAATTGCATGTATAGATACAATATATCCCTTTGAGTGGGCTAATAAAATGTACATTCATGTACAACATATATAAACATTACACCAAAAGACATTTTAATGTCATTGTGTGTATCATATTGGTGGTAGCTAGGTTTTAAACAGTAGAACGTCTTGTGTATACATACATACAGAAAGCTCTACTGATACAACAAAAGTACAGCGACTTTCAACCAATGTTCCCTTGTTTCAACTGACAAAATAGAAATACGAAATAAATTCTACTGACATGTTGTATATACAGTATAGACTTCCGTTTCAAGTAGAGGAAAAGCATTCCTGAAAAGATCATTTGACAAGATCGACCTCGTTTACTGGAAACATTTCATTTAGAGCTGGCTCGTATCATACAAAAATTCAGGGAAAACTATTGATGAAGATGTTGTGTTGAGTTCAAACTGGTAACAGTACAATGTTCTTTTGACTGAATGTGTAGATGTATATGTATGATCGTATAGAAGTAAAATATTACAGCTGTTTTAATGTTTCTGAGTACTCATTTCCAGTCTCAATGTCTATGACCACCTTCATTTGTATAAGTCAAGGCAAAAGTTCGGGTACTCACCGCCACCCTAATGGCGGTCAGGGAGTGGCGCCCCTGCCCATTGAGGAGCTGCATTCTTCTTGTTCGTTCCTCTTAGTTCACTTCTGGTGGGTGCGGAGATGGCTGACGAGGAGCTGCAGACCACAACATACACACACAAAACTTGCACGAGCGACCTCCCCATCCAATACCCCCACCCCCACCGTGCTGGAGCCCTCAACCAATAATGGAGGTTTGCACCTACTGGGAAGAAAAAAGAAGAAGAAAATAAGATTCAATGTAAGGGTGCACTGAAGAGGGCATCCACCCTGCTTCATCAATTTCAAGACGCTTTGACTTTGTAGCATGCAATTCAGTAGACTGTGCCCGCCGTATCCTTCTTCTTTGTGTCCTTCTTTTCACCACTAACTCATTCACTCCATCCGTCTTCGCGGAGTTAGTATACTACTTTGTGTATGTGTGTGTGTGTCTGTCTGTGCGTGTGTATGTGTGTGTCTGTCTGTGCGTGTGTATGTGTGTGTCTGTCTGTGCGTGTGTTGTGTTTTATAAGTGAGTCTATATATAAATAGAGCGTTGATAAGGCGATGTGGTCGACAGGTCCTGTCTTTCCTCCCAGACGTCTGAATCGTCCTTGTCAGTCTGACGGCAGCACGTTCTTATCACGCACACCCCAAATCCTCTCCCCTGGGACCTCAGCAATCTCACCACGGGCGGGGGAGCGGGCCAGGCAGCCGTCTGGCGACACCGGGGCTGGGCCCGGTCCTCTGGACAGCTTCATCGTCTGATGAGGGGACGGATAGCCTCTACCAGGCTTCGGGAAGCGGCTGCCAAGATTAGAAATTGTAGCCTCTATCCAGGCTTTTCTTTTGCTATTTCCTCTTCCTTTCTTCTGCCTTTGCGTTCGCCTTTCAAGGATGAATCCTTCTGGTATGCTTAAGTACTTTCTGTGTGCTCTTCTTTTACGAGTTCACTTACTCATTCACTCCATCCGTCTTCGCAGTATTTGCTGTCCAAAGTCAATTACATCAATACCACTTTTTTCTTTGGTACTTCCTCTTTCTTTCTCGAGTCTCTCTCTCTTTGTCCGCCTTCTAAGAGCGTATCCTTCTTTGTGCCCTTCTTTTCACCACTCATTCCTTCCATCTATTCTCCAGCAGACTCCTTTGCATGCTGAATAAATAGTAGAAACCCGCCGAAAATGGGATATCATTGGCCAGAGGAGATGGCGTCCATAGAAGCTTCACAAGTTTTTGCCTGCACGGATCCATCTTTGTGCCCTTCTTTTCACCACTAACTCATTCACTCCATCCATCTTCGCGGAGTCAGTATTTGCACCAAATTCAATTACATCAATACTACTTTTCTTTGCTACCTTTTTTCTTCAGCCTTCTCAGAACGTATCCTTCTTAGTGACCTTCTTTTCACCACTAACTCATTCACTCCATCCGTCTTCGCGGAGTCACTATTTGCTCCAATTACATCAATCCTGGCCCGTTTCTTTTGGAGACCCCACGTGGTAATGATCACCGCACATCTGCGAGCTGTCGCCAACAAGTGTTCCTTGTCAGGGCGGCCGTGGCAAGGCTAGCATTCTCCACCGCACTTTAATTCAATTATCTCTGTCCAAATCGGCAGAAAATGACAGTTAGGAGGGTATTATGTACGTTTTGACCATGACAAATCCCGGATACCGGGTTCCCCGCCCAGGTTTGGTGCCAGAAGGAAGGGGTCAGAGGATTAGGTTCTAATCTTTATCGACGAGAGAAGGAGGGGGAGTTCTGATTTTGCACCGGTTGATTCAAAAGTTAGATAGTCCTTCCTGCACCATGTGCTGCATAGGGCGGCGCCCATCTCGCTTTCAGTGGCCCTTGGGCCACACAGTAGTGCAATCACTACAGCTAGCAGGGGGCTAGCCCATACTCTTTCCCAAATGCTGAGCGCGGAGGGAAAGAAACAACCTTCTGCGGACTGACTCTCCTGGCCAATTTTACTCTCCTTTTTGCCGTGTTCCCGTAGAAAGGCCTGGTGGAGGCTACATATGCACGCACACACCTTTGAAGTTAAAGTTTCTTCCTGCTTTTCTATCTTATTCGAAGGAGCCTTGAGTAACTGATAAGAGGTAATGACAGGTAAAAGGAGCCCGAGGGAGGGCAGATGACCTTCTAAGGTAACCTCCCCCCCCCCACCACACACACTTGACAGGTCCTTCCCCTGTAATAAGTATACAGGGGATTTCTCCAAGAAAGACTTTAATCCCTGAGAAGGACAGCTCGCTAGCCTGGCCATGACGTTGCTAGGATACCGAAAACGACCACGCCCCTCCTCCACATTATGTAGTGTAGGATTCCAAAACTTCCTTTATATATACAGTTAGACAGACGACTCCCTAATTTAGTATCCGTAACAAGATAAGCTGCTGTCATGCCTTTTTCCTGTACTTTACCTTCAATTTGTACTTTATAGCATAGACATCTTGCAATATAATGTAATTGTGTAGTATCACAGGGGGGTTAGAAAAACAAGTAATTTGGCACTATGCGTGCACAGCTGTGTTGAGAGTTTCCAACTTAATTGCTGTACAAAACGTTCTACAATCCCCACTTTTGTTTCCTGAGCCGCCAGTATTGCAGTAATTCTACCACCAGAAAGGGGTTTGCGTTTTATGTGTATGCAAGGCTTCTCCGGATCCGTCGTCGTTGTTCAGACTAAAGAACTACTACGCAACTATTACCTACAGTATATACTACATTCTAAAATATACCGTAGTTGAGATAGTTCTTGGGTTTGACTTCTTTTGAGGCAGTGGACAGAAGAGAGTAGAAAGCAGTGGTGGCCCGCATGGTCGACAGATGATGAGCGGCAACGATGATGATGGAAACAATAAATAAAAAATATATTGTTCTTTTAATGGTCCAATTTCAGGAGATGGTGAAACAAACGATACATGAACTAGTTCTTTCATACTCTCCAAGCAGAAGTTTGGGGTTATTTTTAGGGTTTTTTTAGGCTTTTTATCGGGGTTTCTCTTTTGCACTGAGTTTTTTCCCCAGCAAGCCCTTGGTAGGAAAAAAATTCAGTGCAATAGAGAAACCCCGATATAAAAGCCTAAAAACGCGCTAAAAATAACCCCAAACCTCTGCTTGGAGAGTAGTTCTTTCAGTTTAGTGACGCTGAAGAAGCTAAAGTGCAGACGAAGGACTGACTTTGACGCAGGCTATACGCTGAGCTGAGGAGACAAAATCAAGCACAAGTACAAGTAAGTGAAGAAGCTAAGAGTGACAGATATTACTGAAAACGTCCGGAAATGATCTCCGTAATTTATATAGTACGGTAGAGTTTCAGTTTGAATTGTCTTCGAATATTGTTAACCTGGATGTCTAACCTTCATCAACATTTCCACGAACTAGGTCACGAACGTGATGTACGACACTGTACGAAACTAAAGGTCACAGGTCACGACACTGAAGACGCCTGTTGTACAGGTAGGGAACACTTTCTTACTTTTGGATTTCTGTCCTATTTTCACAAGAATCAGATGTTTTATTTGAATGTTGTTTAATCTTGATGTCTAACATTCATTAACATTTCCACGAACTAGGTTACGAACTTGATGTACGACACTGTACGAAACAAAAGGTGAGAGGTCACGACCCTGGCGACCCGAGCTGTACAGGTAGGAAACACTTTCCTACTTTTAGATTTCCGTCCGATTTTCAAACAGAATAAGATAACGGAAAACGCGTGGGACCTTAAGTGGGGGAGACGGGAAGACATTACTCTTGCGTCTGTCCAGACCCGTGGTGGCCATATTGAAGACGTTTGCTACTCTGACCTTTGTGACCTTACGGGAAGCGTGTGGGACGTTAGCGGTCAAGGTGCGCGACCTTTGCCCTCTGAGGAGACAGACGACACGGCTGGAGGTCGTCAGTGGTCATCCTGAGGATAATGCCCCCCCCCCAAAAAAAAAACAGCACCCCCTCCATTTTTAAGTCTCCAAGCAGAGAATGGTGGAGATGATCGTATCCGAAGACCGTGTGGATTGATGAATTCCAAGGCCGTGCTCTTCATCAGTATGATGATGAACCCCACGTCCGTTGATTTGATTTCATCGATATTTTGATGAACTCATCCGACGGCCTCTCCGACACTAATACCGGCGACTGAACTTTGATTTCATCGATATAGTGATGAACTCAAAGGCCATTCCGTACGTAGCTAAAACGTATACCGGCGATCGGTCGTTGATTTCATCGATATAGTGATGAACTCAAAGGCCATTCCGACATAAATACTGGCGATTGGCCGTTGATTTCATCGATAAAGTGATGAACTCAATGCCCATTCCGTCACTAATACCGGCGACTGAACGTTGATTTCATCGACATAGTGATGAACTCAATGCCCATTCCGTCACTAATACCATGGATTGGCCGTTGATTTCATCGATATGGTGATGAACTCAAAGGCCATTCCGTAACAAATACCATGGATTGGCGGTTGATTTCATCGATATGGTGATGAACTCAAAGGCCATTCCGTCACTAGTACGGCAGTTGGAATTCATCAATCCACAGTCTTCGGATATACTTGGAGCCTGCATAGACGTACAAAAAGACGAACATTGCTTGGTGTGACTTTCGCTGGAAGTGCCTCTTACGATGAAAGTAAGGCCAAAATCTTCCTTTTCTTCCCGGTGTGCCCCCAATATTCTCTCCTCACTACCTGTCCGAAATTGTGAGAGACTGACCAGCCGCTGCTCAGACCGCTCCGGACGCCAACTGGACAACGTCACACGTGCCGCGCGCCATCGGTCATTTGCCTGGTGTCCACTCCAGGCCCGGTTAACAATGTCCAGTCCCACTGACCATACGGCGTCCTTGCGGGGGGGGTCCTTCAGGTACGAACAATAGTCTCAGCCGTCAGAGTTCGCTTGTCTAAATTGTTTTTCTTTTGACCGGACGACAGAAGTCGGAGACAGTCTCCTCTCTGCTCACGGGACGGTCAATTTTCCCGGCGGGACCCCTGCCCGACCCGGGCCGCCCCGCCAAGCCGCGTTGTCCGGACCCCGTGCCCGTGTGAAAGCTACGCGGAGGGGGTGCGGGGTTGTCCCCTTTGACTCAGGCCGTAATTGGGCGGGTGATTGTGTCAAATGTCGGGAAACGGTGCAGCTGACCGGTACAGAGAGAGAGATGACCACAGCTAGGAAATACTGGCATTAGAACAGCGGAGATTGTAGACGTAGATAGTGGTCATTAGTGCGGACTGTCGTGCAAGTGGTCAGTTCTCAGGCAACGACTATCGTGCAAGTGGTCAGTTCTCAGGCAAAGACGAGAAGATGCAGTGTGTGGATTGTTTCACACCTGTTTTTGTGACATTTTGTACGGTTTTCTAGTGTTCTGTGTCTTTTCTAGGAGACAAAGTGTTTGTAAAACAAGCAGGACTTTACATCTGCTTGGAGATTATAAGGATGACCATATGCGTGCCCTTGGACTATACTACTAGTATAGTACGACTGTTCAGTCATAGCCGAGGCTGATATCAATTAGGATTTTACCATGGATGGCCAATTGACTGAAAGAGGTCATGTATATATATATTATTGGCCATCGTACAACTAATCTTTTGCGCGCCCCAGAAATCTAGTCGTCCCATCTTGATATATTTCTGTCGTTGAACATCCTCAACAGAATGAGGATGAGTGAAGGAATGGCATGTGATTGTCTTGTAGCTATGACTCAGTTATTTGAATACATGTACAAAAATCAAATACCTTTTGATTTTTGAGAACACACCACCTGTTTTTGCTTCTAGCTACCACCGTGTTATACGACGACAGTATATATAATTTTAAAACCCTTGCGATCTTCTTCAAAATGCAGTTTCAGTAATCTTCAACTTCAAGGAGATCTTTTGGTGGCTGGGTTGGCGTAAAAGATACCAGTGAATCGTTTTGAGTATCCAATCTTTAAAGTATAGTAACCATCAGATAACCCCCTGCCCCAGAAGTTTAACCTAGACTGGTGCCTATAATTCTACCCCTACGCCAGTCTGCCTTGCACGGTCTGATAACGACCACCGATGTCTTCACCACCGCTGATTGTCACTCCTGTCTTCGGGAACGCCTGCGACCTGACCCCGTTGAGTCCTGAAGAATCGCCCGTAACCTGGGCGAGCCCGTGCTTAACCCCAATTGACCTTCTCCATTCACACAGACAAACGTCTTATAAAGTCCTATTGGATGGGTGAAATGGTTCGGAAGACTTTGGCCTGAGTCCAAGGGCCCAGAATATCCTTGATAATTACCCCTGTGTTCCCTTTACTTTCTTCGCGTCTCAATATACCAATAACATTACCTTACAATCCACTTCTACATTCTGATACATCAAGGAAGTTCATTGCAAATACATGCCCGAGGGCTAATTGCAGTTACAAACAAAATGTATGAAGAAAGAAAATACAGTACAATGGTATGTGAGACTACGTCTTACATTATACTACATTCTACAACATACATGGTACTCGTTTTGCTGGATTTGACTTCTTTTTAGGCAATGGAGCACAAATTTACCCACTCCTTCTATATATGTGGAATCTCTGATTTAGATACCAAAATAATGCTGGATGAAGGTTTTCTAGGCCAGCGTTTTCTTTCCATTTATTTGTTCCAAATGTTGACAGCAAAATTGATGTATGCGGGCCGCTGGTTTTGGCTCAGTGACTTCATGATTAGACGCTTTAACCCCAATTGACCCCGACCTATCCGGCCTCCCGACTTTTGCCTCGCACAAAAAGGGGCCCAGAAGAAGCGGGACCGAGCCCTGTGGCACCCCGGGGGCGACGCGTACAATTACCTGGGCTACAAATTAGGCTCTAATTGGAGAGGGTTCTTTTTCGAAAGGAAAAAAAAGGCTGACTTCATGTGAAATGGTCATGCGAATCATCTAGCCTCCTGTGCAGGCCTACGGGCGGGTAGGAGTTTTGATACTGCGGTTTGCCAGCAAAAGAATGTGTGAGTGAGTGAGTGAATGACTGGGGGGGTTTAATGAATGAGAGATTGAATGAATGAATAAATGAATGAGGGATTGAATGAATGAGGTCCTTGCTAAAAGCCATACCACAAAAAAATATCGTATGACGAATGACTGCCCATATATGCTCAACTCCCAACTGGAAAACGTAAATAGGGCCAGAGCGTAAACTAGACACAGAGAGCTAGAGCTATTCAATGGAAGGACATGTTACTGTCGGTAGGTGGCTGCATGGCCGCCATTTCTACTTTCCTGTCTGGCAGGGACTGTTTGGATTATCGTAAATTATTTTATGGCTCCATAAAATGGCTAGCTACCGGATTATCCTACTCATTATCACCCAGGTGTCAAACTGTCTGTTCTGGCGCCATTGGTGGCATACTGGACTGACATGGGCCAAGACACATATCAATACACAATGTACGGCCTTGTTCCGAATTTTAGGTACTAGTACTTCATTGTCGGACTACTAATTTTTGCCCGATTGGGGTTATAAAATACATGCCACAGCAATGTCATGTTTACATACACGTATTTACAGGTTGATGCGAGGACAGTAATCTATTCGGCTTCTTGCTTCTCTGTGATGATACTTACTTAGTTACTTTACTCAAGGACATCATAGCCTGGTATCCAGCCTTGTAGTCCGCTACCCAAGATCCGCTCCCCGCCAACTTGGCGGGGAGCGGATCTTGGGTAGCGGACTAAAGCTAACAATGCTTTACTTTATCAGTCCCCATATGATGACACTGAACGTACATACAGCATCGGTAGCCACTGGTGGAAAACAAGACAAAGGCTGCACATGTTACAAACAAGGACATCACTATTGGTCAAACACAAACTTGGCCCTGATCGCATTAAACGCCATCGGCTGTTGTTTCCCCACTCACTCATATGGCGGACAGATGTAGCTGTTTATAACGGTCCCCAGACTCATTTTTGACCGTTTGTGGGCCCCTGACAGAAAGCAAGACAAAAGAAATGCGCAAAGTTTTTGCTCAGTTCCTATTTTTTTCCTCTTTCAATAATATTAACAATTCTTGCTTCATCTACACTGCAAAAACTGTAGAATTTGTGTGTGTGTGTGTTTTCAGAGACGAGAACCATGTTTTCTGCAGACGATAGTCTACTGGCGAGCGAGTTTCCCGCCAAAACCGGGCGTTAATTTGGTTAATCCTTCCTCCCGCGCGCGTTGTAAAAATTCCGGACGTTCCCGGCTCATTACCGCGGGTCATTGTCACCACCGTGAGAATTAAATACCGTCAGCTGTTTCTACAGGAAACTCCGGCTTTTTTCCCGCCAAAAAGTTGCGGTCGGAAGGCCAGGATAGCCTCTACCAGGGGTTACCCATTTCTCTATGACTATTTTATAATAATCAGGAAACTAATAACAGGAAAGTTGGCACAGAATCGATCATACGTTAAAACATTTCGCGAAGCAACTTGAATATCCCGGCAATGAACGTCTGACGGAAGAACGTGGAATCAATACAGACCAAGGCCCGGTAGCGCATGTCAATTTATGCCTAGTTATCCCTCAGATGTCCAGTTTACACAGCTAATATTTGCGAATATCGATCAACTTCATTAAACTACATTTATAGTAAGCAGATTTCAGACAAGGGAAAATGGTGTTATTTAGTGAGACAATTTTCTTTTATCACCCTCAAAACAAGGACTAGCGTCAGCTGTTAGCTCAGTCGGTAGAGCATGGGACTCTTAATCCCAGGGTCGTGGGTTCGAGCCCCACGTTGGGCGCCACTGTAAAAACCGAAAGGGGCGAGCAGGTCACAACCGGGAATCGAACCCGAGTTGTCCGCTTGGTGGTCACCGACGCTAACCACTACACTAAAAGGTCGCACGACCATTTAACATGGTCAGTTAGCACTGTTACACCTGTTTGGCTTATTTGGTTTATTAAGATACCCTTTATCCACTTTCCTTGACGGATCAATCTTTTTTATTTGCAGTGCTGGTAAAACAACATAGTTATGTGTACATACAGCGGCAAGACAGGTACAGATCAGAGTTCAAAATCGTTTAGAAAAAAATCGATCAGTTCAAAGATTACGTTTCAATAAAAGAGGCATGATTGCATGGCTTACTATGGTCCCTGAAATGTTGAAAGTAATAAGTTAAAGTATATTACTAAGGGCATCATTTGATTTTGAGTGAAGTAAATGGCTTCTTGTTTCTCAACGTATGACATTAAGTAAATACATAGTCTCAAATGGAGTCTAAAAAACCTAATATTCAAGCAGAAGTTGCTGGCGTTAGAAGGCGTTTTTAACTCAAGTGAGGAGCTAGAAAAAACGTTACGATTTTACTCAAAAATGTACTCTTTAGCGGACTAACTGCCCCGGCATGTTATCTCTCTATATATATTTGGCCAAGTCTACTCTTCCCAGCCGCCTCCTCCCAAGGCCTGCTAGTAGGCTACGACATACACACAACTACACCAACATGATTGTACGATCGTCTGAATCTGATTGTACGACAGTTGTGAACGGCTCCTTTGTCGTCGCAGCTAGCCTACGCGTGCCACCATGGACATTACAAGACCTGTGTTGACATTTCCTGTCATTTTCAGAAACAAGGAAGGTCAATTTTGCACGACATATACACACGACTACTCCAAGATGATCGTACGACAATTTTGAACGGCTCCTTTTTAGTCGTCGCAGCCTACGCGTGCCACCGTGGACATTCCAACACCTGTGTTGACATTTCCTGTCAGGACTTCGGCGCAACTCAGAAATTGATTGGCTAAATCGTACGATAAGCCGGGTCGTTAAGATTTCTCCGATTCGATCGCCTGTACTTCACCTGTGCTTTGTTTACAGACGTTTGTTGTTGTGTAAACATGGAAAGTGATTGCAGGCAAAACTGTTTCTCTGGTCTCCAAGCAGAGGTTTGAGCTTTGGCCCTTTTTGGCGTGTTTTTCGGATTTTTTATCGGGCTTTCTTTTCGTACTGGTGTCTTTTTGTTAAACCAGATAAGAAAAGTAAAAAAAAAACACGCGAAAAAAAGCCTAAAAACACGCCAAAAAGCCTTAAAACACGCTAAAAAAGCCTTAAAACACGCTTAAAAGTCTAAAAACATGCTAAAAAAGCCTAAAAACGTTAAAATGGGTCAAAGTCCAAAGCTCTGCTTTGATGATAGGGAGAAGGTTTGTCAGTGTCGGCTCAACTGTTTGATCACGTTGAATACATCATTAGTACCATGTTTGCCTACAACTACAAGTCTGGGACCTTTAGACGACGACTTACGCGTGGCACAACAAAAGGTTCGCGCTCCCGAGAACAAAGAAAAGCGGTGGCGAATCCGGGTAGAAATCCTACACCCCACGGCAGCTTTCTTTTTCTCTCCCGTCCACTTTACCAGGGGCGCGCGGTATTTTTTTGATCACCGCTTTTTACCAAGGTTTTTACTGAGGGGAGGGCCAATCTTAGTATGTTTTGTTCACTGAAAGATATGAGAAAAATGGCCTCTCACTCCTAGCCCTACACATACGCACACACAAGGAAACTTTGAAGAAATTTTGTAGTCTTTTTTTAAAGATGAATGGTTTGCCCCTGGACCTTGTTTATCGAGGCGTAGACGTGCAGCGAAAGGCCACAAATTCATTCTTTTATATTCGCGGTTTTCGCGGTCAATTCTAGCTGTACCGCGAATTTATCATTACCGACTTTCCTTTTTTCTGCACCTGCCGCCAGCGTGAACATATATTTGTCCTTTTTTCTCAGACCGCGAAATTTTGTCACCGCGAATATAACGTGATTTATAGTACATCTCCTTGGGTGGCGTATTGGACCCTCTCTGGCCAATGGATACTGCCCGATACCGTCTTTAGCAACCCTAGGATCTGCTTGGAGATTAGAGTAAACTGTCCCACGCGCGAAATCGCACGTTAGCGTCCCCTGGCACAATGCCTATTGTCTCCCTTTCTCGCCACAATGTAACAGTTTTTAGTGCTCTTTTCAACGACTTCCGTCAAGTGTCAAGCGTGGGTTCAAATGCAAACTGAAAGCATGAAGCCATTTGGCGGCTTTCTCACGACTAAGTAATAAGAATATTGGTATAGTAAAGTTTGGGAAGGAAATTACCTCAAACTGTATCAACATATCATACTGCCACATCATTCAAGCCCATATTAAATTTTAGTTGGTACAGGCAAGGAGGTTTGAAATCCTTAGTACAGGTAGCTGTATACCCGTAACTCTATCTCCTCAAAATATTTGATGTTTTGCCTCCAGTCTTTGTTCTGTTTTTTCTGGGTGTGGCAACAAGAGATAACGCCTTGTTTTCTCTGTTTATCTGTTGTATCAAAAGCTTTCCTGTGAAGGAATCGTGACCGTAATGCTAGCGATTATATCTTAAGCTTCTATGATACAAACGTCACATATGCTGACCAAATCAGATGATTTTATCCAAGGAGATTTTAACCCTCTTGTTTTATCCTGGTACAGTATTGTAGAAAAGGTATGGAGACGGGTGGGGAGGGGGGCATGTGAAGACTAACATGAAGTTGAAGTTGTTAACGTATACATCTTCCAACTTGAAAATCGCAAAATTGTGATTGTGTCACAATGCTCTGGTGGTTTACCAGAAACAAGGAAGAAAATTGAACGATATCCTATGCATAGACTTCTTTTCTTAAGTTTATGTACACAAAAATAACAAAGGAAGCTACGTGGGTGTGTGAACTGATCATTAATTGCTGTAAATCCCCTTTGTTTATGTCTAGATGAGTTGTAATCCCTCTAGATGCACAGGTAAGTACGGAAGCGTAGCACTTAGCCCCCCCCCCCCAACCAACACGTGCCGTTATTTATGTAGGAGGGGAACACAACACCTGTGTATTGTCTTAGAAGTGCTGGCAAACAAAAGGGGGCGTTTCTTGTTTTAGTTCTGCAAGTTATCGCGTGTAGCGTTATCTCGCTTGCCTGGTTTTACATTGTTGACGGCCGTGCAAACAAATTTGTTTCTTGCTCAGGTGACAAAGGGCGAAGCTGAAAACGTGGAACATTTTGTACCACATGTACTGGGATCATTTTACCTGGCATACAGCCCCACAGAAAGGCTATAATGAACGTCGTTAACTGTTAATGTATGTTACTTAACATCCTTCAGTGTCAGAATTAGATTTGGATTTGCCTGTATATCGTTGAACAAAGAAAAGTAATTTCTTTTTAGAAATTTCAGTAGATTTTCTGATAGAGACTGTCATGCTAATGTTACAAACAGTTAACTTTTCTAATTATACAGCTCTTCGCTTTCTGTGAATATGATTAAAGACGAAATAATTACAGCTAAGAATTTTTTTAATCTTAGTAAAGCACAAAGAAAATGGCACAGGTGGTCTGCTGGAGTCACGTGACCCGACGCCATGTTTGTTTTCTTTTTTCCCAGGATACACCTGTCACACTCCCCGGATTAGGGTAAGATCCTTGCCTTTTGTGTGCACACAAAGCCACTAAAGGGTTTATTCATTAAAAGCGTGGAACAGAGACGTGCACACAAGCGTACGGAAGCCTATAGAGACAAAGCACAAATTGCAATCATGCCAGTAACATGGAAAACCTATGTACCTAAGGAAATGTAAATGAATCAAACTGTTACAAGAAAATGCGAGACTTTTAGCATAAAAGTTTTGGTAGATACACACATAACATGTTTGAAAAAAATAATAATTTTGAAGAAATTTCACGATCAGTTTAACTTCCTTTACAGATTTTTGCTCGAAAATACTAGTTTATAAATCATAGCATTTTCCACAAGTTTTAAGCTACTTTGCTCACTATATAATCTATAAACCAAGAACGTTAAAGCCATAGACTTAGATGGTTTCTTATTGTGTTAAACGTGCTGTACGTACGATACAGCAAAACCGAAAAATCTCGAAAAGATCTCGAAAAAAAACGTTGTCCAATGCACCTGCCTGTATCAAAAGCTTACCTTTCAAATTTCCGGTATTGTGTGTGGTTAATACACCTGCTGTGGTTGTCTAATTACCTGTTATTAGTGATAGGGTCTATGCAAATTAGGATTACCCTGTGGTCTCTGTTGTGTGTGCAGAAACGGTGGTTTTGTTATTGTTCGTGTAGCCAAATATTTAAAATGTTTAGGTTACGAACAATCAACAGATGTTTTCTAAATAAAAGTGATTGAGTATTCGTTGCTTTGCCATGCGGTCTTGATCTTTTTGTCAAAGCGACGAAATGTATTTTGCCGCAGGTGTTCAAGTTTTCCATGCGACTACATTGTCAGTTGTTCCTATTTTCCGTACGAAATTTGTAACTTTGTTTTATCATATTGTCTCCTAAAGAATAACGTTTTTAATGGTGTCTAAGAACACAAACATGATCAACCACGGATTTGTATGCACTGCATCTGGGTGTAACAAAGACTAACTTCCCCCAAAACATAACCCTGTCTACTTGAACAACAGAAATGTTACTAGGACAACATTCTGTAAGACTTCTCGTTTTGGCAACAGACGTAAAAGACAGGAACCCTTTCTTTGATGAGGAAAAAACAAGCTAAGAATCAGGAACCCTTTCTTTAGTGGGGTTCCGTTTAGTCGACCTATGTGACCTAAACAAAAGAGAACAGGGCTAGGGGGATGTGAGAAAGTTCCCATTTTTCTGAAGCACTTTATAATTTGAAAATGGACAACAAGTTGTAAGTCTACATTTGGTGATGTGGGGAAGTATAATGAGGTTGATGGTTTCTCGTTTTGAAGAAGCAGCTATGTACAGGACCTTTCAAGGACATCATATCCTTGGACCTTTGAAACAAAGGACCGAGAGACAAACTGGAGGTGTATAAAGGCCCCTGATTCCACCTTTTATTCATCTGTTGGAACGTTTAGAGCTACAGCTAAGTACGTACATACCGTGATATGGCGAACGCTTGTGTGTATTTTTGTGCACAGCAACACTAAAATGACAAGCATATTTATACGTGACCCGCATCGTATGCCAATGGCACGTGCCACACATGGATTGGTCACCTAGCAACAAGACAAGGGTTATAAGAACAAAGGTTTAGCTTGTATTTTTCTGTATCCGTCGAAGGCGAGAAATTCGTAGTTGTGGAATTAACAGTTAATCTTCCATGAGACGCGAAGTGTTATTTCAATGGCTGTAAACAATGAAAATCCTGTCTTCTCGGATTTCTTCTCATTGGGGAAGGTTTAGAGTTCCGTTATGTTGTTGGCTGTGTGTCAACAATTCGCGCTGGTAAGAGCGGAACGGTCTTTGAAATGATGCGTTTGTTTGGATGCATTCAACGTCGTTTATATGGGGATAAACAACGTGTAAAGGGGAGCTTACAACCAGGCGTATCACTTGGTGAAATAAACATGAACAATATGGGTCTTTTACCATACATAACCTGAACCACGCAAAGGGGGTCTATAGAAGACGTATGATTGTTTGACAAAGCAAACACTTGTTGATATGAGGCGAAAAAGAGGAATAGAGCAATTGTTTTTGGGGTGAATTCGGTACCTACTAATACTAATACTGCTTAAAAATGGGACTTTTTCCATACATAACTTGAACAGAAACGTACAAAGAGTGTCGATCTAGAAGACGTGCCATTTGTTTGACAGAGCAAACACTTGTTGATATGTGACGAAAAAGAGGAATAGCTTTGGAAAAGAGGGAATGTTTCGGGTCAATTTGGTACCGACTAGAACTGGTGTTCAAAATGCACTTCCGTACGTATCTCGTTGTCTTGCTGTTAATACCAGTCGAAAGGGCTTCTCGTTGTGTAGAATTTTGGCGAAGAAACGGGGAGTGCATGACAACCCACAAACAAAGACTTTTTTGGGAAAGCCAATGGAATGGCATATTTGTTGATCGCCCGTATCGCCTTACAACAACGCGCTGCGAGCCGGGCGTGACCAAGGTGAAGCTAGCCGGCGTTTCAGCCTTCGATTCGTAGCCGGCGTTACAGCCGGCGTTTCGCCGCTAGATGGAACATAGCAGCTGATTCGGGTACCGATTCGAAAACACAAAAAATCGGTAATTTAGCCAAAAAATATGGCAGATGAACTTGAAAAAAGCGTTATGATAGCTTAGTACATCACAAGTCTACTACAAGTTTCAGATTTTACCTGCCGGATTTAATTATGCCGTTGACAGCGGGCCTAATTAGGCATAAGAGATATGTGTACTCTGCACCAAAGTGAACGTGGCCTTTACAGACGGATTACGGTAGTCAACAACCAAGACTATATACACTAAAAGTATCAAATTCAATGGGTCGGATTTGATTAAGGAGGCACAAGGGTACTTACGTATGATAGGGCAGAATTTCAAATCTTACGCCATCTGAGTGGGCTGCTGGAAAGGGTATAAAGTGTATCTGCCGTCTAACAAAATGTGGCCCGTTAAATTCAAAGATTGATACTTGTAGCCATACACCTACTCCTAAAGGTCCTAAAGGTATGAAATTCAACGGGCTGGATTTAATTACCGAGGCACGACGGTACTTAATGAGTATGACAGGGCAGAATTTCAAATCTCCCGCCGCTTTTACATACATACAAAGTTCATTGTCTATACCGAACTAACTCAAAAGTCGGATTACGATAGTCAACAACCAAGACTATAGGCTAAAAGTATCGAATTCAACGGGCCGGATTTAATTAACGTGGCAGGATGGTACTTAATGAGTAAAAGAGGGCAGAATGTTATATCACCCGCCGCGTTTATTGTACGCTCCGAACTAAACGTGGCCCGCTAACTTTAAACAAGGATTACGATAGTCATCAACTAAGACTTTATACTAAACGGGTAAAATTCACCGGGCCAGATTTAATTAAGGAGGCAGGACGGTACGAGAAAGAGAGGGCAGAATTTCAAATCTCCCGCCACGATTCACTGTCTACACCAAACTCTTGCCGGCTAGCCAAACTAAACGTGGCCAGCTAACTTTCAAGTCAGATTACGATAGTCAAGAAGTAAGACTTCATACTAGATGTGTAAAATTCACCGGGCCGGATTTAATAAGGGAGGCACGACGGTACTTAATGAAGAAGAGAGGGCAGAATTTCAAGTCTCCCGCCACGATTCACTGTCTACACCAAACTATTGTCGGCTAGCCAAACTAAACGTGGCCCGCTAACTTTCAAGTCAGATTACGATAGTCAACAACTAAAACTTCATACTAAGTGTGTAAAATTCACCGGGCCGGATTTAATTAAGGAGGCATGACTGTACTTAATGAGGAAGAGAGGGCAGAATTTCAAATCTCCCGCCACGATTCACTGTCTACACCAAACTATTGCCGGCTAGCCAAACGTGGCCCGCTAACTTTCAAGTCAGATTACGATAGTCAAGAAGTAAGACTTCATACTAGATGTGTAAAATTCACCGGGCCGG
>NW_017804132.1:699049-700042 GCF_001625305.1 Branchiostoma belcheri
CGATATGAACAACTAAAACTTTATACTAGATTTTTAAAATTCACCGGGCCGGATTTAACTAAGGAGGCACGACGGTACCTAATGAGGAAGAGAGGGCAGAATTTCAAATCTCCCGCCACGATTCACTGTCTACACCAAACTAATGCCGGCTAGCCAAACTAAACGTGGCCCGCTAACTTTAAAGACAGATTACGATAGTCAACAACTAAGACTGTATAATAAATGTGTCAAATTCACCGGGCCGGATTTAATAAGGGAGGCACGACGGTACTTAATGAGGAAGAGAGGGCAGAATTTCAAATCTCCCGCCACGATTCACTGTCTACACCAAACTATTGCCGGCTAGCCAAACTAAACGTGGCCAGCCAACTTTAAAGTCAGATTACGTAAGTCAACAAATAAGAATTTGTACTAAATGGGTAAAATTCAACGGGCCGGATTTAATTAAGGAGGTACGACGGCAATTAATGAGTATAAGAGGGCAGAATTTCAAATCTCCCGCACGTTTGCATACATATGACGTTCATTCTCTGCACCGAACTAAGCGTGGCCCGCGAACTTGAAGAGCAAATTACGAAATTCAACAACCACGACAATGTACTAAAAGTATCAAATTCAACGGGCCAGATTTAATTAACGAGGCAGCGAGCATTCATTGAGTTCAAGACATAAGATTTTTTTAAACTTCCCGCTATTTATAATCATACAAAGAAAAGTTCATTGTCTTCGCTGAACTAAACGTGGCCCGCTAACTTTAAACATTTTGAGTGAAAGCCATAGGCATAGACCATATATAAAATGCGTAAAATTCAACGGGCCGGATTTAATTAACGTGCTACGACGGTACTTAATGAGTATGAGTGGGCAGAATTTCTAATCTCCCGCCACGATTACATACATACAAAGTTTACTGTCTACATGTACACCAAACTAAACGTGGCCCGCTCACTTTACAAAAGGATTACGATAGTCAATAACTAAGACTTAATTCTA
>NW_017804132.1:704212-705190 GCF_001625305.1 Branchiostoma belcheri
TGCCTCCTTAATTAAATCCGGCCCGTTGAATTTTACACATTTATTATAAAGTCTGAGTTGTTGAATATCGTAATCTGACTTTAAAGTTAGCGGGCCACGTTTAGTTTGGCTAGCCGGCAATAGTTTGGTGTAGACAGTGAATCGTGGCGGGAGATTTGAAATTCTGCCCTCTCATACTCATTAGGTACCGTCGTGCCTCCTTATTAAATCCGGCCCGGTGAATTTTACACATTTATTATACAGTCTTATCGTACTAACTTCCCGTATAATGTACTTGGCTATACGAAGTTATTAACGCTATACGTAATCTGTACTTAAACTTAGCGGGCCACGTTTAGTTTGGCTAGCCGGCATTAGTTTGGTGTAGACAGTGAATCGTGGCGGGAGATTTGGAAATTCTGCCCTCTCTTCCTCATTAAGTACCGTCGTGCCTCCTTAATTAAATCCGGCCCGTTGAATATGACACGTTTAGTATAAAGTCTTAGTTGTTGCCTATCGTAATCTGACTTTAAAGTAAGCGGGCCACCTTTAGTTTGGCTAGCCGGCATTAGTTTGGTGTAGACATTGAATCGTGGCGGGAGATTTGAAATTCTACCCTCTCTTCTTCATTAAGTACCGTCGTGTCTCCTTAGTTAAATCCGGCCCGGTGAATTTTACACATTTATTATACAGTTTTAGTTGTTGACTATCGTAATCTGTCTTTAAAGTTAGCGGGCCACGTTTAGTTTGGCTAGCCGGCAATAGTTTGGTGTAGACGTAGACAGTGAATCGTGGCGGGAGATTTGAAATTCTGCCCTCTCATACTCATTAAGTACCGTCCTGCCTCCTTAGTTAAATCCGGCCCGGTGAATTTTACACATTTATCATAAAGTCTTAGTTGTTGACTATCGTAATCTGACTTGAAAGTTAGCGGGCCACGTTTAGTTTGGCTAGCCGGCATTAGTTTGGTGTAGACAGTGAATCGTGGCGGGAGATTTG
>NW_017804132.1:705730-728934 GCF_001625305.1 Branchiostoma belcheri
CCAGCCCGTTGAATTTCACACCTTTAGGACATAGAGTAGGTGTATGGCTACAAGTATCAATCTTTGAATTTAACGGGCCACATTTTGTTAGACGGCAGATACACTTTATACCCTTTCCAGCAGCCCACTCAGATGGCGTAAGATTTGAAATTCTGCCCTATCATACGTAAGTACCCTTGTGCCTCCTTAATCAAATCCGACCCATTGAATTTGATACTTTTAGTGTATATAGTCTTGGTTGTTGACTACCGTAATCCGTCTGTAAAGGCCACGTTCACTTTGGTGCAGATATAACTGCTGAGTACACATATCTCTTATGCCTAATTAGGCCCGCTGTCAACGGCCTAATTAAATCCGGCAGGTAAAATCTGAAACTTGTAGTAGACTTGTGATGTACTAAGCTATCATAACGCTTTTTTCAAGTTCATCTGCCATATTTTTTGGCTAAATTACCGATTTTTTGTGTTTTCGAATCGGTACCCGAATCAGCTGCTATGTTCCATCTAGCGGCGAAACGCCGGCTGTAACGCCGGCTACGAATCGAAGGCTGAAACGCCGGCTAGCTTCACCTTGGTCGGGCGTGTGACCGGCACGCTTCCGATAGCCTGGATACCAGGCCCATAACACGCTAGGTTGAGAACTGACAGGGCATTTTTGGCCTGTGCTAGAGTCCAGGAACTGTCCTATTGTAGATCCTGGAAGCAGCCTGGCACCCAGGCTAGCCACGGACGCCTCCAAACGGCAGCTAGAACGTCCGGATGTTTATGTTATGAAACCTTTAGCCTTTAGGTGTTCCTTGTTCCATTTCTTATGATGAGTACATCGAACTCTGTCACCATAAAAGAATGAAAAAAAGATCCCGCTGAAGCATACCACTTGTTTCATCAGTGTACAATGCCGTAGAGGGAAATAAAGTATGTGTAAAGAACACCGTTTGTTGAAACAAGGACGATATAGATTGAAAAGAATCCATTTCAAAATCAGTTCGTATTTTACGCCAGCCCGGTCCCGAAGCAGGTGTCCAAATAACGGACAAGAGGCGCGGGCCAATCAGCGAATGCAAACAACAGTTCAAATATTTGAAATAGTAACTTGAAGGCGAAAAGAAACCCCAGTTTGTCTTTTGTTTGAGTAAACGTAAAACACACTGATAACATTTCATGAACGTTCCATGTTTGACAGTTTATCATTCCGTTCATAAGCCTTTATCACCCCCCCCACCCCACACACACACACACACACAAATCAGGAAAAATTTTAGTGCTGATATCAGCGTGCCAGCTACAATGAACTCAAACGACAAGAACAAAAAAAGGGGGTTCAATTAGCATAATAGTAAAGGGGGTCCCTTGATAATCACCTCCCTTGGGGCTTCTTTTTCCCCCTGAACACCGATGAAAAAAAATCTGATTAGAAGTCGCGCGCCGAGGTCTTTGTTCCGTCGGACACTCGGACATCAGTAGCGGTCATCCGCACCCGGCAGATGGCTCGCCCTGGTGTGACACTTGTGTTTGTATCCACCTCTCTTCTAAAGGAGAACAAAAAGGGCGGACAAAGGGATCGAGAAACCCTGTTTAGGAGAGTGACAGCTTGTGTCGCCCTCACCAAGGAGTTTTGTTCGGCTGAATGCTCCTTATGTATTCTTTCGCACCAAGGATGCGACCGTGTCTTTTGTGGGATGACACCGGGAGGGGGCCTTTGGTCCAGCTAAGATATGATTTGACAGATGCTAGCAATTTCACCCAGAGAAGAAACAGTCATCGCTGTAGGCCTTCTGGTACGTGTGTGTCAGCAGAAAGACGTAAATATATCACTGTAAATTTTATTTCATTGAAAATATACGTCTGGGTGAACAAAAAAGTTTTGTCTCCGCCCCAACCCACGTTGCCTGAAGATATCAGTGTTGCTTTAGGACCTTAGGTCACAAATTTTAATGACATTGATAGTCAAGAACAGAAACGAAAGGATGTTTCTTCCATTTTATGTTCTTAAGTGACTGCTCTCCTCAGTCAAGTCGTTGATCCAAGTAATCTCCAAGCAGATCCTAGGGTGACAAAAGACAGTATCCATTCGCTAGAGAGCCATATGGACCCTCTCTGGCGAATGGATACTGCCTGGCCAATTTGATACTGTCTTTTCCCACCCTAGGATCTGCTTGGAGATTATTATTAAGGGTTTGAAGCTCTAGAGTCACCAGATCATCGGCAGATGTCAGTTTTCACACAAAAACAACAGCAAGCCCCCTGTGTTTATGAACCGGGCATCTGTCCGTCTTCTGCAGCCCATATGAAGCCGAGCCCAGGTTTACCTCCGCCCCGTGCCGAGCTGCCTTTGCTTATTTCTCTAGGACGCTGCTGAAATAAACATCGGTAAGTCATTAGGGCCGAGAATTTATCAGGTTCCGTGCCCCGCGCGGGAGGTAGCAGGACCAGAGCGTGAGGCTCCTCTGACAGGTAGTTGGTGTGTTTTTAATCACGGACGGTGTTTTCCAGACTCTACTAGGCACCGCGAATCGCTGGAAAAATAGTAGAAATTGACCAAAATAAAGGGAATTACCCGTATACCAAGGAAGTTAGCCGGCCAGAGGGTACATTTTGTCATATAATGATATATCTTCCAGCAATCGCCATGACGTCATAGCCAGCGAGTGATAGACAACAAGCGGTAGCCTGGCCTGGAGTCCATCTTGAAAAGCTGGTGACAGTTGGTTGATTTGCCGCTACCAATAATTTGCATATTCCTTAAAATAATTTGCATGTACTAATATATGATTCATCAAGGTCTTCAATAATCCGTTCAACAGATGTATAACTACTCTGATGTAATTTGTAACGCTATATCTTGCCAAGGACGTTTAAGAGCACACTCTCGACTTCTTTCTACTTCTCCACAATAGAGGCGACTATTCCATTAAAAAAACTGAATACCTGAAACCCACCCACCCTTACACGTGCCTGGAGTGTGTTGTTACATCACATGCACACTGTTCTCCCTCAGAGCAAGGACATTATACTTGTACAATGTCTCTGCTTAGAGTAACATTTCACACACACACGCACGCGTCCCTCGCGAAATAGAGTAGTGGGGACGTATATTTACCAGGACCCGGCAGAGGTCAAACCCACAAATCCTGAAGCCTCCATCGCCAAACCTAGAGCCTTCAGCTGGCGTACGTTACTTAGAAACGCGTGTTTTCCATCAGCGCTCGAGCAAATAGCGCCGCTGTATAGGATTACACCGTGGGTATACAGACGTGCTTTTGGCACGTGCGGCCCGGGCCTGGCTCCACCCACCACCCGCTCCCCACCGCCTCACACACCCAGGTGATTGAAAATCGTGAAAAGAAATCGGAGGAAAAATACACCAGGCGTACGGTACCGCGTTCCGTGAATTGTTCGGAACAAAAACGTGGCTCGCTTAGCCTTGTTAACAGTGCACTAGACCTCGCATGCATTTCTCTTCCTGGTGACTGAAAATTGTGCCTCGTAAAATAATTACGTTTGCTGGTGGCAATTCTGAAACATTTTTTTCGTTTCACGTTCTTTTTATAGTAAGTTGATGAAGCCATAATGCTGCGTGTAAAAAACAAGCTATGTCTAGAGAACTTGTCAGAATTTGAAAGAAGAACACCATTAGTAAAACAGGCGCCATTCATTGTGAAATATCACATCAGGTAAAGACTCTTTCCACATACATGTACAAACCTTTCATCATAGTTGGAAAAGGAACTAGATTTAGATTGTGTAGTGGGTTCAAACTTCAAACTCATAGGCGAAATGAAACCATATGATTGTTGGCTAATACCTCAATTAAGTTTTGCTGTTGGCTTATTTAATTTGTTGCCGAGACGACCACGTCATTTCTCAAAGTTCTTCAAAGATACGGTAACGTCATGATAATGAGGTTTATACTTTATACCACCATCATCGACCAGTCATCAGTGGCATCTCGTCTGTTTTGTATTTGGTGTTCTGTTCTGACTAATTGCGCGTATCTGAGCTGTCACTTGTCGCTCCTCAGACGATCCTTAAAAACCAGGAGACATCCGTAGTAAAGATCGTCTGAAAGGCACATAAACAAAGCCGTCTCGGCAAGGCCCCATATCTCCTCATGATTGCCATTAGATGGTGTTTTACCACTAGAAGACATTCGTAAATATCGTCTGCAAGGCACGTAAATAACACCATTCATGCAAGGCCCCATATCTCCTCATTAGTAGTGCAAGGTCCTTGCTATTTGCTGGTGTTTTACCGGACAAAGGCGAAGAGTTAAGATACTTATACCTGATGACTGTCAGCTGACATGTTTGGGTGGAATTTTCATTCAGCAGCGGCTGTTTATCAACCAGAGCGTCTGTTTGGCTGCCTCTTTCGGACGCCATGGAGGCGATATAAACTTCCCAACATGTCGTCACTGTCTGGATCAACATCGGGCGCGCGAGCCGTGTTTGGTTTCCCCCCAGCTGGGAATTGTGGCGGGATTTCATCGTGACCCTTCGATAAACAAAAAAATTGACAGGATGGTTTAATTGGTTTTTTTGACAGCTCGTCTGTCATCACCGTGTGTGCTTGCTTGACTGCTTTCAGCTCTTGTAACTCGGGATTGTGTCACAGAAAACTCTCAACTACTCCCTTTTTTGTAAGTTCTTGTGCCAAAGAAACGGAAACGTTACGTTTGGTCAGCTTTGTGATGAGGATTCCGTGGAATTTCGCCGTATCCTGAGTGCAGATCAAGCGTGGCGTAGATTGTCTCGCTCCAAATGTTCTCCCATTTTTCCGCTGGAATTTCTCCGGGTCTTGTTTTCTGACTGGTCAGACCGCGTCTCCAGCTCATGCAAATGAGCTGCTGCCATTTTCCCTGATTGGTTCAAGAGATAACGCCATTAGGGGGGCGCCTGTTTCGCCGTCAGTAGACCATGAGGAGAGAGTGTCAATAGGCGGAGAAGATAAACTTGTAAGGAACTCCACAACACTGGGGAAGGGTGACAAGTTACCAACCAGTCGCTGTAAAATCTACCCATGACGTCTTTAGTTTACTGAAGGAGAGCGTAGCGGAAAGATTGTATTTATCCTCAACTGGCAGACTTCCAACGTTTATGTACTATGTAGAGTTGGCTAGTACTTTGCGTGTAGCTACGAGCTACACGAAAGCTTAGGACTTTTGAATATACATTTAGATGTATTTGGGTAGTCTCTACCAGACTTCAGAAACAGCTAGAAAGAGTAGAATACGCCAAAAAACAGTTACTCAAGCAACTGGATATGATTTTGGATTTATCGTATTACCTGGATGTCTAAGTTAAATCGACGTAGAAAGAGTGGAGTTGGTTCGCTGAAGGACTACATTTTATTGCTTGTGAAGCCCAGTAGAGGCTACTCTTTTGCCCCCCACCACCCCCGTTCCTCAACGTAAACTTTCCTTAAGTTATTTAAGTCATATTTCTTCCTGTAGCACTACTTTTGGCCTGGCTATGTTGACTTGTCAAATGCACTATTCAAGTTCTTTTCAAGCAATTAACTCTCCACAATGTTGTCCACAAAAGAATAAAAAATTATCAAGACAGAGAAAGTAAAGTTCGATTCAGCGAAGATGATTTTTATTTTTCTGTCCACAGTGTTTGGTCTCTATACAATGTAGGCATTGTCATTCCTAACAAAAATATATACATAGCACTACAAAATTCTTTGATGAAATTTGTATATACATTGATGTTCAACTTACTCTTGGTAAGGAGTTCTATATAAATACTACACAGTACCGAGACACAGAGAAAATGCATTGTGCATGCTTGTGCATTTTTACATAGTTTCGAATTATGTAAAATAAAGCAAATAGATTTGGCAGTATTTGGGGCTGGCCTGTGCAAACGCACTCACCATACTTTCCCCTTCTATGTACATGAAACAAACATAAACATTAACACGCTGTGTGTAGATCGTGTTATCCTAGTATTGATTGTTGACACAGTTTTGACACAAGTAACTTACAACCCACTAGGGGTGAATTCACACAGCCATAATTATCGAAAAGATATTTGCACATTCACTTTTTTACACTCTAACAAGGCGTCGCAACATTCCCTCATCAAATATGCACAGAAGATTTGCATAAATGGATTGATTATGCATGATTCAAGTGTAAGAAATCTACAGCTAGTTTGTGCCTGGTTTACACCAATATAACCTCCTTGGTTACACCATACTGGTGCCTAGCTTTTTTCAAGAACAAAAAGAAGTGTCTCTGAGTCTTCCATTGTATGTCAGACGCAAACAGGACTGGATAAGGCTGGTTTCTGACATCTACAGCAACAAGATTCGATGATTCCACTTGGCAAACTCTCCTCTCTTGAGTCTTGTGTAGTCTGTGAAGGAAGAAAATAAGGGTTTAGTCACTCACATTGAAGCAAGTATCAACAAAATACACATTTTCAACAACGTAATACACAAACAATGCTTACAATCTTACAAAATCGATTCCAAAGAACAGCAAAAGTACTGACTACTGGGCATAGTTGTTCGACTGATCTTGTTCAAAATGCCTGGAGGTATTTTCAGTTTTCAGATCTCGCCCAGATCATGATAATTGACGGTTCTGTTTAATTTAAGAAGTCGTTAATTTTCTGGTCGGTTTTCCTAGCCAAGCCAGGGGCGCGTGTGTCTGTACTGGTCAGACAAGTGACGGGGTTTGAGAGTAAACAAGGTCTGGGACAGCTGGGCCGCAGATTCAGTACAGATGTTGTGTACTCCTCGCTAAATAAACAAACAAGCTAGCCTAGGGATTAGCTTGTAGAGATATTAATTTCATCATCATTATGGCATATTCCTCAGGGGTTTCGATGCAAAATACTACTTTGGGGATCGGTACGTTCGCTTGGTAAAGCCATTTAGAAGAAATAAAGGACAATTTTCTGTAAAAACTGTTTCCTAAAAATGACTTGTCGAGGAGGAATGCAAATTTTCTTCTTTTGGTCAGACATGTCTAGGTAGATTGTCTTTTTTTCTCAAAAACGCACACCCCTCATGTTGTGTGTCAAAAAAGAATGGACGCTACTTCTGTGTGAAACTGGAACGCCACAAAGCGTTCGCGTGGTCCCACGGGACGTTACAAAGCGCTTTCCTGGGTGAACAGCTGACAGCGTGCGGGTGTCCCAGGGGTGAGTCCCCTGAAAGGTTACCATGGTAACAGGGTCCCGCTCTCTTGCACAGGTGCACACACAATATGTCGTCTGACTTTCAGCTGTTTTTTTCCACTTGTCAAACACACTGACGTACACATCAGGGAATTCCCAATAAGGACAAACGATATTACCATCGGGCATTTTGATGATTTTCTAAAACAAATGTGAAAATTCCTGGGACGCAGCATTTTCAAATATGGGAATAACGTTTTCTTTTTCATTTTAGTGAAGCCAAAATAACGATATTACAACCGGTCACTTTCTAAAATAAACGTGAAAATTCCTGGGACACATGCACAGCGTTTTCAAGTTTGGGAATAACGTTTATTTCATTTTTGTGAGGCCGAAATATTTCCTGGCTCATTTCTGGTAAAGAGACGAAGCTGTGACAGGGTGGCAGTGTGAAGTACCAGGCTACCTGCTTTCTCTCCCTACGCATTGGAGCCAGAGTGGCGCCGGTTTTGAGGCCTGTCCTGTTTCAACTGAAGTACGTTGGTCAGTACCAGAGAACTTGACATTTCATTTATCTTCCTGTCACCACTTAACTGGCTCGATTTGGCTCCTCATTTATTTTTAACGGGGAGATAATACTGTTTTCGCGACCTTTCAAACGTGTGCGTAAAGTTTTTGAGGAAGACTGTTTTGTCTCTGGAGAAAAATATAGTCCAGAAGGCGATCTTGTGTTGTTGTCTGATTTCCTGACATTTCCACATGGTCAGTTTTGACCACAGACAAATCCAAACACCGGTCAGTTTCCCGTCCATGCTTATCAGGGGCCATCACCTGTACTATATCAAGGGTCGGGCCAAAGAAGGTCCCAGGGCGGGCCGCGTCGCCCTCAAGGCCGGCGGGGCTCCCTGCGGTGTCTCCCGATAAAACGGTCGCCCAACACCGCCTTATTTGTCCCTCGACTACCCTGGCCCACAAGTGACGATATTGGAGACTTCTTTTTAATTTGACATTTTGCTGACAGAGCTTCTGAGCCTAACACCATATTTGTCCATCCTCAGTACTCAAATGGCTTCAAGTTTCATTTGCCAAGTCTTTGTTGAAGACAAGAGTCACACACGGCGGTCTAACACACAAATATTGCCTTCTGACGAAAACACAGAGACGGTATCAGCTAGCCCGCGTTAGTTTTGACAAGACAGGCGCCTAGCGCCCCCCTTACGACCAGAATTTATCGCCGTGTTGACAACAATAGCTTCCCCCACGCCAGTTAATCAAAAAGAAGCAGAGAAACCTCCAAATTGTTTTTCTGATTTAGAGTTTTTCTTTGTTCTGAATCTATCACGTTTTTCTTTGTTTAAAGACGAAAGTGTAAGTGCGGAAGCCGTGCGTAGAACTGTTAATCATCTCAACAATAAGCTATTTTACTTTCATCAAGAAGACAAAACGTCTGGCTCACCTTCTACAAACTACGGCTGGATCCATGGATGTGCTGGGAGCGTTTCCGATCTTGAGTGCTGCTTGTTTTCCTTGCTAGCCACTGCCTGCTGCTGCCTTCTTTTCGCCCTCTTCCTTTGGGAATGGAAATCTGTCGAAGGAAACGTAAAAAAAGTTCAACATACAGACTCAAATATAAGGCCACGTTGTTACAATTTCTGCCTTCCGTCCAATTATGGCTTAGCGTTTGAGATAAATTACAACTTTGTCATGACAACAGAGTCTTGGAAACGACATGCAGACAGACAACGCGCCGGTTCCCCTAGCGTATCTTTCTTTTTCTTTTCACCCTAGTGAACTTGTTTACGATAAAACCTTGCCTCGACCTTGAGCGAACAGCCTTCAGGCGTAAGCAAGGCGCGAAGAAATCGCTGAGCTGAGGGAGATTTCTCCGCGCCTTGATGCGCTTGAAGTGCGCCCGGGGGCGGGTTCCTCGGAGCAACATGCCCCAACACGTCCAGATAAAAATCTCAAGTAAATGTACTTGCACTGACTTGCTTTACTGGCTACTTCTTGCGGTATTTTGTACATTTTCTTCTTACCCACACCCTTGTTCCTTCACTTTTCAGAAATAGTGCAATAAAGCAAAAGGAACTGAATTTGAAACGCGTAAGGACGGAACCACCCAAACATCTGCTTGGAGATGAGCTCAACAATAGGGCGGAGGTCATCCACCCTCCCCGAGCTTGTTTACAGTACCTTACACACTACTCACTGCGTAGTAACACGCCAAAAAATTTTCCAAACCTCGCAAAAAATGGCACCTACACGTGCCGTACAAGCGGCCAAATCGTTACAAACCGTCCAAAGACCAAGTTCGGGTAGAATATAGTAGGGTTGGTGGTGAATCTTACCTGTTAGTCTTGTTTGACGCTTGACACCTCGGGACATGGTCGGGGTTGAGTCGGGTGTATTCCCCGGGGCGGCCGAGCCTTGTGTCTCCGAACCAGCGGAGTCAGTCGAGCTGATTTCTGCACCCAAATCCTCTACTCTCGCGTCTACTCTCGATTCCCCGTGTTCTCCAACACACACAGAGTTCGTTGCAACAGTTCCCGTGGCCGCTTCTCGTTCCGTTCCCGGGGAACCTTCCGTAGTAGACCGCGCGGCGGTGCAGGCCAGCTGCCCGGGGGTGTGCGACTCGGCGGCCGTAGGAGCTGCAGAAACCGAGATGTTGACGCGGCCGATGTAGAACGACGGCGCGTCGCTAACTCTCTCCCACTCGAATCTGCCGTCCAGGGGACGCTCGGCTTCAAAGTCAAAGTTATATTTTTGCCTGGACTCTTCATGAATCGCGGCAATTTTCGACCGCAGATCCCTCTCAAGCTCCTCATGATCCACCGGGCCGAAGAGTCGCCTGCAAGCCGAGCTCCGAGGCATACCAACCGGCCGGGCGGGGCGAGCTCTCCGCAGCTCCGGGGACGGACACGACACTCTGGCGGTGCTCATTCTCGACTCCCTGCGTGCAGCACAACAAGCTTTACCCGTGGAAATGATTTTTTTCCAAGGACCAGAGTCTATGTAGTAGTTTTTACACCGTCTGCTCCAGGTCGACTCTGCCCTTTTTTTGTCTCCAGCCAGTTCAAATCCGAACTTGTTGACGGGTTTTTAGGGGCGGAGACACAATGACATCATCCACATGACTACACAGCTGTGTTGCTACGCTCCTATTGGTTGATATATAAAGACATCCAGAATGACCACATCTGATTGGTTGGTGGTCACCCACTATAGGCGGAGCTTACTGTGATTGACACATTCAACAAACATGGCGATAACGACCGCATCTGGTCGCTGATTGGTCGGATACGAATAATGCCCCGGGTGGGGTTGTCGTTCACACCTAATTTGCATATACGGCGGGAGGCCAGCATGCGTTCGGCCTTGGCTGATTACCGGTGAGAGGGAAGGCGTGAAATTTGAAGAAAAAAATACACGCGGACAGATTGGGCTAGAAAAATAGCAATCACGGCAAACTCTAGTACAACTTTTGTGTCATTACAATCGTTAGGTCTTCCTGGCTTCTTTTTTAGTTTACCAAAATACAACATGTGAAAGTTCTGCTATAATTTTCTCTCAATGCCTTCGCCATTATTTTCAAACATCTGCGGTCCCCTCGCCCAAACATTCGTTTCAACAACCCGCATGAGAAAATATATTCCTCTTTTGTGGATTGCCGGACATCTGTCCATGGTTTGTTTTCTGAAAATAGTCGTCCAAACACAAGGGGCTGGGAACGGAGCTAGTCCGGGCGGATGAGGACACTTGGTTTCCCCGATACTCGTACCGCCAAAGGGAAACTATTCATCCACTGTATGGATTTTTGCAGGTTGTGTACATAAACAGACCCGCCAGTTTACAAGAGGAAAAACTCGACAGTTTGCCACGGTCGCCGGAACTTCCCACACAATAGAAGCGAAACGCGTACTTCTAGATGTTTCAGGTACACTTGAGATAGCTCTCGATGGTCTTTATTTCTCATGAGAAGGATAAGATATGGGGACAGCTCACGAAAGTCGAGCCCGTTTCGAGTTCACTCTAGGCAGGTGTGTTCACTTCATGTCGCCTCTTAACATGTTCTTGAACACTGTGTTGGTCACCGCCGTTCTGTAAGGATACTCTTGGAAAGCCACGGTCTGTGCACGGTAGCGTTACGCCATAGGCGACTCCTGGCAGCAGAACATATTATTGCAGTAGAAATAACCTGTTACCAACGATTCACATTTTACGTCCGATTCGAGAATAGCCACGAAGAAAACTTACTGTATCAAAGGAAACTATCAAAATGCATCAATGTAAAGTACATGTATCAACATGCATTAAACGAAAGTACACGTATCAAAATGCATTAAAGGAAACTGCATGTATCAAAAGGCACCAAAGGAAACTACGTTTTAGAATGCATAAAAGGAAACTACATGTATCAAAATGCATCAAAGGAAACCATCTAAATGCATCAAGGCAAAGAAATAATACGTTGTACTGAGACGACTAGTCCTAATTAGCTGCCTTTCTTTCTTGTGATGTCTGCCTGCGATTGTTCAAATTACATGGCGCGGAAGTATCTATGGAATCATCAAAATGCACCTTGCATTTTCTCTCGCCCAGGTTTAATTTTGGGATTTCAGGGGCATTGTTACAACGACAAAGTCATGGCGTAATTATGTAATTTCAAGGGCGTAGCCACCAATTTTGTTCGTGTTGTCGTACAGCATAATTGGTTGCAATTCAATCAAATAGGATGGTCAAGATTTTACTACAAAACACGGTAAAAACCCGAAAGAAATCAATAAATAAGTTGGAATGGTAACCTGTGTTTTTGTATCGATGTATGTTGGGAAAAATCACACCTTTCTACGTGCACGTATGTCATTGACGAGACTACAACACAAACAGAATACGTCAAAAGTGCCGCCATTTTGGGAATGTTGTCTTTCATCCTAACACACCTATTCCTTTATAACATACCGACAGGCGTTGGCACATTTCTGAGTGTAATTAGCTTTATCAGAATTATAAACTCTCTGGGGATCACTGACGTAGACACACTACACTTAACTTGAGACCAAAAAATGTAATTTACCATATATTTCATACCTTTCACTATTTGTCTATATGTGCGCAAGTTTGCCAATATATATGCAAGTTAACAACACTACAACTGGTACATAACCATATTCTTGCCCCATTCAGAAGAAATGTAATGCGGACTAAATTGGTTTCTATCAAATTATTTTGCACAATAAATTTGTTATGGTAGTATAATCTTCAAGTGTTTTTAAGTGGTAGGATTTTTAGTCAAGATAGATATATGATATGTCTAGGAAGAAAACGACCGGCCGCGGAAATTACGCCAATTTATTCCACAAAAGACAGTTTAAAAGTCCCAAGAATGCTCTCAATTTACAGTCGTAAAATTACAAACATCGTTGCAACAAATGTGACGGGCTACTTTTACTCTTCTACTTTTACTAGTATGTACAGATAATCCAATCCTCGTCTTCTGAAATAGGTAAGAAATGCCACCACGCAATGCCTTGTTGTATAACGCCGCTTGATTGACTAGGTCAATACCTTGGTAACCAGGTCGGCCATTGTCTATACACCTGCGGGTTGCCAAGGGCAACGTATCTGCAACAAGCCTATGGCCTTGAGGACACTATCGCATGTATGTTGTCGCCTGAGTTTTAGAGCATGACATCCTCATAACCCTGATTGGGTTGTTAGGTTTGAATGAAACTATTTGGACTCTCTTTCAGTCAGGTATTTAGCCGTATCAAGGACAGCTAAAGCATTGAAGAAAGAAGGCGAACGGATGCCGCATGTGCGCAACTGTATATTACAGCGAGGTCAAAATCTTTTGTCAAAGGTAGAATGACAAACGACAAGAATGTCCTCTTGCACACAAATCGTGACAACCAATTAGGTGACCTTGACCAATGTCTTTTGAGCGGTTGTTGGGATGTTTGAGCTAAAACGCTGATTGAGCGCTCGTACTGATCGGATTTAATGGATTGGTTTGGAACAGTAGAGCCTGTCAATCTTCATGAGTTGCAAGATATTGTTGGAGAACAGACTGTAAACGATTTGAAAACAGGAATGGGGGAGGGGGGCAGGTAACCAACATGAAACAATATATGCCAAATTCGGTAACAGTTCGGGATTTGTGATGCTGCATTTTATAAACATTTGTCTAAACATTAATCTAGGTCCGAGTCTTCTCTTTAGGTTTTATATAATGTTAATATATGGTCAGTTTCATTCCTTACCGTTCATGGAACTTTCACCCGACCACTGTCACAAGAGAATGCCACCAGTGAACTTTGCTAACCTATTTGTTTACCTAAATGCCACCATGGCAACGATATTCGTTCGAGAACAGATCCGTTTGTTCCGGAATCTTGTCATATAAACAGCCGTTCGAGAACATCATAGAAACAGTTTAATGGGACACGTAATGAATGCATTGAATAATCTACGAGGTTTATGATGTCATAATTATGACCTGACAACTACAAGCCCCGGGAATATAGGCGGAAACATGACATGACCAGTAAGTATGTGATATGGAATTTTGTGGGTGGATGACCACGAATGACAGAAACCCCACCCTAACCACATCAGTCGACGTTTTGACAAGTGTCTGGCTTGCGGATGAAGATCACATGAGTGGCTTGTCAGGACTTGCCCGAAGCAGCTCAGGGTTTTTATGTATTTGTTTTGCGGTTGGGTAGATAGGGTGCCAGGGTACACGTAGAGCAAGCAGCAAACATGTAATGGCATGCCCAAAGTTACATTGTAATAATTCCCCTCGTTTTGTCATGCTTGTCTGATGTAGTCATGTCTTCATAAAAAAAATAATAAGAGTTACAAATACACAGACCCAGGGCTGGGATTGACCGGATGAAAAAAATTAAATGATAAATAATTACATAGGATTTCAACAACTGCAGAATAATTCTTAGATCAGTTGGTGAGAGGGGGGTATGGGAGCCCTGGGTTCACTAGCACAGGCTAAATTTGATCTCATTGAATTTAATTGAACCTCACTGAGTTAACGTGGATTCCCCCGTGTCTTCTTTGGGTACAAATATATACAATGCCCAATTGGTCAGAAAGTATCAGAAACGGAGTAAGAGCAACGGTCAACGTTTAAATCGCCATCATACAGTAGTACTTTATGTTATTGGTATCATATGGGTGATTGTCGCCGGAAATCTTTGTCCTAGTGAAACAGACATGAGACCACATGGTGTATAGACCTCCTTGGAGTAAACATCCACAAACCAAGAACCTCGCACAAACCAAAATATACCCCCTCCCTCGCTCCACCACCCACACACATGTACACACAAAAACCAAGGACATCATACAGAAGTATAATGTCCTTGCACAACACAACACTGTCATATATTCACACATACTTAAACAGTGCTGAAAATGTGACTAATAATATTTCACTGGCCCTGAAATATTCCTAGTGGACAATACTAATATACAAGATGCTTGTAACATGTATGAATATTAAAAATCTTGTATCAAACGATCCACGTGCACCCACTACAACCTACCAACCGTGAAAACGATATGGGGGAAAACTCAAAAGAATTTAAACTCTTCGCATGCATGCAGATACATTCTACCGCTGGTGGGGGTCCACATCGTGAGTTTGGGTAAATAAATCAACCGGGCCCGGCATGAGGCTAACAGATGAACCACAGGGATCAGCCCGGCCTAATCGACTTTAATCGGTACCAATGAGGCGTCAAATGGATCCGTGCACACACGGTTAGCAGATTACAACACGGCTTACAAAAATACGAGTCAAAACGGGCCGAATTGACGCAAAACACGTGTGTTCATTTAGGCTGGGTAATTGTTACAAACATACTGCACAGCCAGGACTTATATTCACTCAGAAAACAGCACATTGTCACATATAATACGCCAAAACAAGGCCTTGACAAGAAGCTTGTTATGAATGCTACATATCATAGTCTAGTTGTTTAAATGATAAATTACTAGACACGACTAACATTTTTCTTTAAAAAACTGTACTATTTTCGAGTATGTTTATGAAATTTCCAATTTGAATTCCTTCTTTCCTATAGATTACTAGTACTTTGTACGCAAATGTACAAGATATGCCACAAGTTGTTATACAATACTTGTATGTCAAAGGTTAACATCTGAATATGTCCGTTGATTCTTTTTATCAACTTTGAACGCGGTGTTCTGATTGATATTGTAAGGAAGGCGATAATCAATTATAGCATGGAGTGGAGATGCCACATATCGTTGCCAATTATGAATATGAAAATTGCTACAAACGCACCGTAAAATCAAAACATCCGATTCTTGTTGTTCTTTCAAACGATATGATAACCAGCTGTGGTGGTCTGTTCTCGCTTAGAAAGGCAGTGAAAACTCTGAATGTTTAATGTCGGTACGAATTTACGCGGGAAAACATCACAGGCGGTGTGGTCAAAAGTTAATTCCCGCCAAAAAACTTGTGAATGAATTCCAACTTTCCCGCCAAAAAGTTCCCACCAAAGTTGTGAATGGTCGGTGTCGTTTGAAGGTCATGGAAAAAAAAAAAAGAATGTGCGAAAAGGCGGGCTTAGGACTACATTAGCGAATAGCTTGACCTTCTTGTCACAAATTTGTCAAAACATCAGAACTAACAAACGACCAAGATCTGACGATTTCCGCCATCTTGTTTTAACACCTTCCTTCGAACACCTACGTTCTAAATGGTTTCTGACGCGCCGTTAGCCACTTTTCCTACTGTTCTATTTTTCTAACTGATTAGCCATCAAAAGCAGCTTAAAACAACAATGTTTTATCTAAATCCACATGACAAAATTCACACTTTCGCCAAAAGGATTGACTCCATACTTGAAGCGTGTGCATGGCCTCTCGGACAGCGACACTGGGTTTCTCCATATGTATGTTCTTGTCATTGTCAATTCTGATGTCCAAAAGAAGAGATAGCTGCATACAACCGCGTAAAACTCCTAGGCTAGATAGGGCAGAGTTGTGTGCCTATCCAGTAGCACTCCGTAGTGGCAATGACTGGCTAGACGCCAGGCTAATAAAATAAAATAAAAGGAAAATCCAAAACTAAACAAACCAATCAAATGTCTAAAAGCTAAAGCCTGGGTACACATCAAGTGTGTAATCCTACTGCAGAAAGATAAGCTTGATAAGCAAGTCTTTTTCTAACAAAAAAAAAAGAAAAAGGAACTAAAATGTTCGTCACAAATGAAAAACTGTTATCGACGTTAGTTTGTGAACTGTTTTTGTCGGCAGATTATGATGCGTTTCAATCTAAAAATCAAATAGGTTCTTGACCAATCTAGGTTTGTTACGAACCGAGAAGTTTATACCGTACTGTTTAATGAAAGACAGAGCGTGCAATCTGTTTGGTTCCGCCCGTGTGTACCCGTGCACCTGTCCCTGAACGATTGAACCTGTTCAGTCTACGAGACTAACAACTTCACACGAAGGATCTAAACCGCCGAACGACCAATTATCGTGACGAGAACAAACACCTATTCTTTTCATCGGTTGTGTCGGCCTGTCAGAATTCTCACCTTCAAATAGGTGGAGTTCAATAACAGCAGAAAATTAGGTCAAAGAAAATCGCCCCCTTGATCTTGCCGGCGTACACAAGTGTTTGTACAGTGACCTACACCTTGCACTGGAGGGGAGGGGTGGGGGTAAGAGGGTGATCGTGGGGTTAGTACAGGCACAACACTGTTCAACATTTCGACTTTGCGTTTTAACCTTAGTAGTGCCTATGTGTGCGTGGAGGGGGTGGGTTATTCGTAGGCTACTTTTGGGGTATAAAAGGTGAGGACAATTTCAGGGCCAGGTTGGACCGAAAACTTGGGTTATAGAATTAGAGTTTTGGTGTATTTTCCAACGTCTTGAGATTTTATTTAGGGGACTTTTTAGTTTTCATACACGTATATTACACATTTTAAAATTTCATAGAGACGTGATATTTCCAACAATTAACACGCAACGGTCACATTTAATGCAATTGGACCATTTTATGCAATTGGAGCTTTAAATTAAACTCCTTCACTTGCTTGTATACTAGTAAATGAGACCTTGAGACCTACACATACCCAACTCATAACTCCAATCCATCAGAGTGCTCTGTGATAGGGTTGACCGCAGGTGACCCGGTCCGTGTGAAAAATGGACCCGTGTAAACACGCACGGTGACCTCCAGTTACCCTTGTCACACGATATATGCTCGTTTGTGGTTCACGGGACAAACGTATTTGCACAAGTAGTTTTCTTCTCGATACAGATCTATTTATAATGTATGTACCATAACCTTGGCCTATATTTTGGATTCTGAGTCAGTAGTTACGAAAAAAAGGTCACAGACAATAAGCAAAGATCGTGTTTTATTTACCCATTCCACAATTGTGTGTTTTTAACCTTTATACACGCTCCCAAAGTGGTGCCACGGCTTTCTGTCAGAAGATTTACGTCACCGCGAAGATTTGCATAAAGCGCGGGAAAATGTGGGCAAGTCACCAAGTGAGGACAAAAGTCAGTGAGTACAGAAGTCGCGTGACCTTGAACGCCTGCCTTCTAAAACATAAAGGTACACCCCAAGCCCTTTCTGTCATGGCCCCGCCTTTCGTAAGGAATTCTTGCCCTCTGGACCCAAAACTGGACTCTGTTACACAAAACAAAAGCTACTGACGTCAACCTGGTAATGTAAATCAGCGATGGCTGACTTGATAGTTCTCCTTCACTGACTGATAAATTGAAGGGAAACGTTCTGTGTAAAATTTAGTGGCGCCATGTTTTTGCTCAACCTCATCTTACTCGATCTGGGGCATTAGACCAAAGAAAACAAACAGATAGAAGCAGAACTTTTGACAGATAGCCTTGGTAGAAAGATAACGGGTCATTAATTCATTTCAGACGGATTAGAAGGCAATCATGTGAGTCATTACACAGTCTACAACAAAGACGACGCCAGCAATTAGCCTGGTGATCGGCACGAAAGTCGCCACGAAAGGTGTTCACGTACTAGCAGGGGGCAACTCTATTTTGATATCCAAGCAGATGCAAAGATCCGACCCAATCTCCGCTTTTTAGGCAAATTTTGTGCCAATTAGTGTGTCCTGTTAGTTTACATTGCCCTTTTTTCACCCTCAGTCGCCTTCTGACAGGAGATATTATTTGCTTGGATATTCCTGATAAGTCAATTTTCTAGTCATTCTTGTTGACTCAATCCTATCCCATAGTATACTGATATCTGTATGCGATATCATATATGAAAACGGTTGCTTGTTTTGTATCGTAGCCTGGTTCTAGCTATTTATGGGTGGTACCCAAAAGATAATGGCACTCCTAGCCCTAAGGTAGCTTGTTTTAGGCTATTTCAAACGTTTCAAGTATGAAATCATGACGAAAAGGTACTACTAGTATCTAAATGTCAATATCAGACAGATTTCCCAATAATCTAGAATATTGTTTGGGTTGCGTATGCCGCCCTAAAATTGCATCGGATATCTTCAATAGAAAACCTCCTGCATGTCACCTCAGTTCCAAGATGTTTATGAACACCATGGAGGTTGTGTACACGTATGTGTGTATATATAACGCCAGCATACACCATACAACACACGTTTCCGGTCTCCAGAGCCATTACAATCTCAAGCTCTGCCTGGCTGCACATGAAAACGTGCCCAGGTTCCACAACAAACCCCAACCTTACTCTCCAAGGTTTTGGGTTATTTTTGGCGTGTTTTAAGCCTTTTTTTATCGGGGTTTCTTTTTTTGCACTGGAATTTTTTTCACCCAACCCCCAAATAAATTCCAGCGCAAAAAACAAACCCCGATAAAAAAAGCTTAAAACAACGCCAAAAACAACCCAAAGCCCAAACCGCTGCTTGGGGAGTACCCCAACGTAAGCCCCCTCCCCAAGGTTAAACGACTTGCCCTCCACAGACGTCAATCAAACAAAATGGCCGCCATGCAGTTGTCGCCCCTGTTATTAGTTGTCGCGCCGTCTGATGACTTGTTGATATAAACTCAAAAAGTTTGAAGAGTGGCGACGTTTCTGGAAAGACTGGAATGGGGGAAAACAACGGCCACATTCCTTCGGTGCAGAGACAAATACTTGACTTTCCACGCAAACTGTAGTTAGTAAAAGATAAGTCAAATTTGTCGTACGATCATTGTACGATCGAAAGTGCACCTGAGAACAATCTGCGGGTAGTTGTGCATGTTTCGTACGAAATTCGGCTGTTTTAAATCCTTGTCGGCGCCTGGTCTTGTCACAGCCTACTTGAATAGAAAATTCGACAACAAAGTCTTGCGATGATTTACGACAATGTGATATCTCATTCTGATCGATGATGATTTTTTATCAGTGCGAAAAAAAAGGATTCTTTCAAGTTTGTGTTGATTCACAACAACTTTTTCTCGTATGAATCAAAACAGTTGACAGTGCAGAATTTTGTCGGGGCGCGGCTATAATAGTATACACCACTTCCCCCGGGCCTGTTGCCGACTTCTGTCAACCCAAAAGATCTTATCCTCGATCGGGAAGAAGTCGTGCGTAACAACTGTCACTCAGAAGGTCGTGTATGAATGGCCTGTTTTGTCAGGTCACGCGATCCCTGTCACTCGCGGTGTACTTAATCAACTCGGGGCAGAGAAACACGGAAACCTGATGCTCACTGTTTAGAAAACGGCAGAGGTTGTCAAACAAAGGAATAGCCCGTGGAGTCAAAAGGTTTGTTGTGTTACTATTAATAGCACGAGTCACATCGTGACCAGGGCAGTGTGAAACCTTTTTAGAACAGTACAATACAATGTACTACAAAACTTCACCTTGCCCCGTCAACCTGTACACCAATGAAAACACCATTCAAGTTGAATGGATTACCAATGTCCAAATAGTGCAACATGTTTACTAACTATGGATGTAGTGCATACGTGTATACAAGGTTACATCTACACATGTATAGCTATATAATTGCGCCTTCTTCCCTTCTAGCTGAAACACTGATATAGACCTCTAAAAGTGGATTTGCACCTTTCTTTCTCTCTTTCTTTGCTTCCTTCCTTCTGTCTTTCCTTCTATCTTTCTCGCCCTCTTTCTTTGCTTCCTTCCTTCCTTTGTCTTTCTGCCTTTCTTTCCTTCCTTCCTTACTTCCTTCCTTGTCGTATAGTATCGATGTATAAACGCCCAAGCCCCCAATCCATACAGTCATTGATACGGCCTGTGCTTAATTCGATTTTGGAGGTTGGCCAGTAACCTGGCTGTGTTCAAGGGCGGACTGACTATCTCATCAACTACAGGAACTCTGTCAACAAGACAGGAGTTTGAAACCGTGTTTTCAGTGTACCTCATACAGCTACAAAGCAACGAAATCTTCCCGATTGCTACTTCCCTGGCGTGTTCTCTTGAATTCATCTTTATGCGTGTCTTTTTGGTGTGTGTTTATTGTGGTGTGGTGAGAGGGGGGGGGTGGATAGGTATTTAGACATAGATGAATAGATATACAGAATTTACCTCGTCCCTAGTTGAAAGTTAGGTATGACCGAAATGTACGTGCGTGATGTTAGCAAGAATGCACGGACGAGTGCTGGGAACAAGAATTCTCCTCACTCGTTCCTTCCGGAGTCGACGTCCTTTCCGTAATATTTAGGCCCTTTTTATTTATACTTTACTTATATAAGTCCGTTCAAAATGTTTGAAAGTACTCCGGAAGTCACGAGAATTTGACCGTTATTCTTGTTCCCAGGACATACACACCTTGTCGTCAAGTTCCGGCATATTTAGGCTCCCTTCATGTTTAACCACTCTTCTAGTATAATTTATACTTTACTTATAAGTCTTTAAAATGTTTGAAAGGACTCCGAGTGTTCGACCGTTATTCTTGTTCCCAGGACACACACACCTTGTCGTCTTTCCGGTATATTTAGGCCCCCTCCATGTTTAACCACTCTTCTACATGTAGTATAATTTATACTTTACTTATAAGTCCGTTTAAAATGTTTGAAAGGACTCCGAGTGTTCGACCGTTATTCTTGTTCCCAGGACACACACACCTTGCCGTCCGTGCGTTGCCTCCAACATGAGGCATGCGCAGTGGGGGTTGAGGTGAAGGCCCTGACGTGTGTGTAAACTTAAGCTACTCCGTTTGTTTCTAACTGGGCCAAGGACATCATGAATCACAGGGTAAGTGTCGGCACGGGGATTAAAGTCGATGACTGCAGTGGATTGATCGTTTGATTCGCAAGGTTCCTCAAGTTGACAGCTAGTGAAATCGCGCCTGTTCTAACCAATATTTTCCAACACTCGCTAAACACTGCAGAAATCCCTAAAGATTGGAGGGATGCAAATATATGCGCCATCTTTAAAAAAGGAGATAGAGCGGTCCCCAGCAACTACAGACCTGTTTCACTGACCTGCATATCCTGCAAACTACTTGAACATATCATCCATAGCCAAATCATGAAGCACCTAGAAAGTTACAGTATATTAACGGATTACCAGCATGGATTCAGAGCCAAACGATCCACAGAAACACAGCTTATACTAACAGTCCATGACATAGCTGGCGCACTAAACAGTAAACGGCAGGTAGATTTAGCAATACTTGATTTCACTAAAGCCTTTGATAAAGTCCCCCATGGCAGGCTCATCTCAAAACTGGAGTATTATGGAATCCAAGGCCCTACGCTGAATTGGTTAAAGGCTTTCCTGACCAACAGGGAGCAAACAGTAGTGGTTGAAGGGAAGGCGTCGGCTCCAGTTAAAGTAGCGTCTGGGGTCCCTCAAGGAACCGTCCTGGGGCCATTGCTCTTTCTCTTGTATATAAATGACCTACCAGATCAGCTTGACTCAAATGTGAGGTTATTTGCCGATGACTGTCTATTGTATGTAGAGCTTTCTACACAGACCGACTCACAACTTCTCCAAAAAGACCTGAACACCCTGGAAGAATGGCAAAGCAAATGGCTCATGCAGTTTAATCCCGAAAAATGCTACATTATGCACATAACAAACAAACGAACACCACATGCAACTAGCTACCAGTTTTGTGGTCAGGCTTTAGCAACCACAAAAATCCATCCGTATCTGGGCGTCACGCTGACAAGCGGACTGAAGTGGGGTGCACATGTTAATAATATCACAACTAAGGCGAAACAGACATTGGGAGTGATTAAACGTAATCTGTGGGCATGTCCAACGAGAGTAAAATCACTTGCATACACGTCACTTGTAAGACCGAACCTAGAATACGCTGCGACAGTATGGGATCCATATACAAAGAAAGACAAAGACAAATTGGAAAGGGTACAGAATCAAGCTGCAAGATTCTGTATGAACAACTATGTAAGAGGTGCTAGTGTCACGGAAATGAAAAGAAACCTACAGTGGACCTCACTTGAAGACAGAAGAAAGATGTCTAGACTATGCATGATGTACAAAATGACTAATAAACTGGTGGATGTCCCAACTACTAAGTACCTAATACCAGCCCAGAAGAGAACAAGAAATAGCCACGCATTCAAGTACCAGAGTTATCAACCAAGGATTGAGGTGTTCAAGAATCCATTCTTTCCTAGAACTATCGCAGAGTGGAACTCACTGTCACCAAGTACAGTAGGGGCACTGTCAATAGATAGCTTTAAACAATGTCTAGAGCTAGAAGTTCAAGGGTTAGGTGTAACAAGTCGATCGGTGTAATATAGCCAGCTGCCGCCGCGCCGCGTGCCTGCGAAGCTGGTGTGTTACGCCGAAAGGCGGTTATACCGGCTATACAGATACAGATACAGATACAGAAGGTGCACTTTCAAACGGACCGGGGGGCGTGTTGAAAAAAGTGACCCCGGTTGGAACCCAAGTTGGGGGGCGTTGACCGCATTCTAAGTTGCGTGTGGAGAGCTGGGACGGCCCCATCGTAATCTCCAAGCAGATACTACGGTGGCAAACCAGTATCCATTGGCCAGAGGAGTGCCCATTAGTCGATGACTACAGTGGATTGATCGTTTGATTCGCAAGGTGCACTTTCAAACGGACCGGGGGGCG
>NW_017804132.1:728954-729878 GCF_001625305.1 Branchiostoma belcheri
TTCCAAATAGCATACATTTTGTTTTCAGTACGTTCATGACAAGACGATTGGCATTGACCCAGTCTGTCACTTTTACAAGATCAGGTTGTAAAGCTGCAACAATAGCACTGACTGACTTGGCAGCCCTGTAAAGTGATGTATCATCAGCAAACATTTCGGTCGAGCATTGTGATACAGCTAACGGTAGATCATTCGTATACAGTGTAAATAACAATGGACCTAAACAACTGCCCTGTGGCACTCCACAGTCAAGCCCCAATGGCTGGGAAAACTGACCATTNGGCATCAGAAATACCTGCACAGCTCCAATTTTACCTGCACTACCTGCATTATACCCAGTACATGGGCCAATGCAGGTTAGGTGCAGGTAGACATCAGAAATACCTGCACAGCTCCAATTGTATCAAGCAGGTGGTATTTCAAGCCCTGCAAGAGAGCATCCTGTTTCACCCTCTAGCATTTTACACAGCTCAAATTTGCCTCTCAATGACTTCTGCTGTTATATATGCTGGATGCTGCTATAGAGATGACCACACTAGACCACGGCTTGGGCCAGACTGATCAGCAGAGACACAAGGTCCCTAGCTGTCCTTTATTAATTGACACCAGATGTGACACAAGTCCTACCCCCTACACTGGCCCCCCTTCCACAAAATAGTGTCGTCCTCGACACATATATACTGAGGGGCGGGAAAAACAAAAACAACTAGAAACAACGAACAGCAAACTACATCAAACAAATGCTACAGTGGCTAAACGCTAATCTATAACTAAAAGTGTTACCGCTGTAATAATAATGGCCACCGGAAAAACAACAATGATAATGGGCTGGAAATTGGTACTCTCCAAGCAGAGGTGAGAGGGAGAGAACGTAGGATATTCCGACATGGCTAGCTAAGGGAGGCACATTTCCCCCTCGTGAGA
>NW_017804132.1:729898-732767 GCF_001625305.1 Branchiostoma belcheri
GTGGCAAACCAGTATCCATTGGCCAGAGGAGTGTCCATTAGCCACTTCAGGGACTAAGTCGATGGCGTGCAGTGGATTGATCGTTTGATTCGCAAGGTGCACTTTCAAACGGACCGGGGGGCGTGTTGAAAAAAGTGACCCCGGTTGGAACCCAAGTTGGGGGCGTTGACCGCATTCTAAATTGCGTGTGGAGAGCTGGGACGGCCCCATCGTAATCTCCAAGCAGATCCTACGGTGGCAAACCAGTATCCATTGGCCAGAGGAGTGTCCATTAGCCACCTTCATGGATTAAACTAAGTCGATGGCTGCAGTGGATTGATCATTCGTTATTCGCAAGGTGCACTTTCAAACGGACTGGGGGGCGTGTTGAAAAAGTGACCGGGGCTGATACTTGAGTTGGGGGCGTTGATCGCATTCTAGAGCCGCGACGGCCCCATTAATTTACTCTCAGGGCAGAGGTTTAAGTTTTGGCTCATTTTTGGCGTGTTTTAGGCTTTTTTATCGGGCTTTCCTTTTTTTGCACTAGTGTGTACGTTGGGTTGGCGTAAAGAACAGCCTAAAAACACGCCAAAAATAAGCCAAGACCCAAACCTCTGCTTGGAGAGTACCATTAATTTAGACTGGGCAATATCAGGGCTGTACAAGTATACTTATCATGTTTACTGTGTAAAGTACCATTACAATCTCTCTCTCAATCTCTAAGCTCTTTGTTTTAACAGCAATCTAACGGAATACGGCACCATTGTACAATCAAGGACATTCAATAGTGTCTATATAATGTCCTTGGTACACTCTTATCCGTATAGCAAGCAAACTTGAGGGTATACTAAGTAGTAGACTACTGGTAAAATTGTTAGGTACATCCATAAACTGGTTAAGTATACTGATAAGATCGCACTGTACTTTGTAAAAAGCTGTATAATTACTAGTTGAAGCTGCTGTAGGGAACAAGTCATAGGGCATAGTGCATGCTCCGAACCGAAAAAAAATTCACTTCTTGTTCGCTTTCACAACTAACTACAATCAGGTGTCACTTACGATAAGCTTTTACTTGAGAATGTAAAAGGCGCACCAACAGGCATATTGAAGTCCAGTTTCTAAGATACTGATAGACAAAGCTTCTGAATGACATTTCTTACATGATTAACTGATAGTGAAAATCTTTAGTAAAGGCTTTCAAAGGGAGACCTAGCGGAATATGGTAGAACTGCAAGTCTTTCGCCCCCGTTTCTCATACTAGTCACTGTTTCCGATGTCCACCAAATCAAATTTTGACTGGCCGAAGAATTTTCTCATAAATGATTAGATGAAGGTTTCGATGCCTGGAAGGCACTGTAAGATAGCCTCCAAATCAGGCTCCGTCCCTAGGCCTCTTCATTGCTTATCATGTGATGTTTTTTGGTTGTACTTTAGTATCCAGTATTCTGATTGCCTTTCTGAAAGCCTGGATGCCAGACCCACAGCACGCGAGGCGACACCAATCCTTTCGCTACACCCTTTGAGGGGAAGAAACGTGTCCCTATTCCAAGTTCAAGGTTGAAACCGGGGGAGGGTATAATTTCCTTGGGGGCAAGTTGGCCCTGGATCCGAGGAGCTGGCCTGTGTAGACCCTGGAAATAGTCTGGACATCCAGGCTAGGTTGAAATGCTGTCATAAAATGAACATAATCAGAAACTGGTAGCCACTGGCATGTCATCTCTCTATTTGGCCAATTTTCACTCTTTCCAGCCGTCTCCTGAAGCCTAGTATCTGTATCTGTATAGCCGGTATAACCGCCCTTCGGCGTAACACACCAACTTCGCAGGCAAGCGGCGCGGCGGAAACTGGCTACATTACACCGAACGACGTGTTACACCTAACCCTTGAACATCTAACTCTAAACATTAGAGGCTAAGAAACTGGCAAGCCCACCAAAGTAGCCTGCCAGGGAGGCTATATGTTGATGTTGGGAACGTATGCATAGTGATGTCCCAAGGCATGCATGATCCCATGCGGAGCAAAATGCACAGCCGACAGCAGCTGACCTTGACTCCGACAGAGAACCAAACGACTTCCGCGATCGCCGATTTCACGCCACATTACCCAACCCCGGCGCCTCCTGGGTGGGGATTATGCCCTTAATGGGCGATGAAAATGCAAAGAGTTTTATACATAGGATATATGAAGAGACAAAACAGGAACTCAGTCACCGACAAATGCTTCAACAAGGATGCTATTTCTCTATAACTTCCATGTTGAAGTATTGTCGGTGACTGATGTTTTCCTTGTTTTGAATTAGCCTCTACCATGTAGGCTTCGGAAGCGACTTAGTATTAAGAATACACACTTGTATACAGAGTGAAAGACCTTTATTGTACGTTTATGCTCTTACTAGCTAAGCACATTTCATGAATAGAGCATAAGTGAAAATTTCAGTGATATCTTTCTAAAGCTATACAGACTATATTATTAAATGGAAACTAGTACTAGTAGTATGTACCGGTTCAACTTCTTGTCCCTCTTTAATACAAGGTTTTATAATACAAAGTTCTTTGGTTAAAAAAAATCGTTGTCCTTTTATAAATTTACATAAGCGACTTTACAAATATCGTGTTGCAGGAAACGTTGAAAAAAGGCCCAATTCTGGTTACCAATAAAACAGGAAAGGTTTCCAAGCGAGGTCTGGCCGTGATTCCGCCGGCTGCTTTGTCAATTATCGCCGCCGCAAATTTCCGTCTCGTAAACGGTCGTCGCCTTTCCGAACGGTCGTCGCCTTTTTTCAGAACGGTCGTCGCCTTTCGGAGCGGTCGTCGCCTTTCGGAGCGGTCGTCGCCATTTCCGATCGACCGAACTTCAGTTCCGAATATCCGCGACATGTTCGGGACTTCCC
>NW_017804132.1:732787-741000 GCF_001625305.1 Branchiostoma belcheri
AACTCACTCACCTGCCAGAACAGGGGCAATATCACTACACAAATTTTACACCGTGATTTGAAATTTTGATGGGGGGGGGGCAAGCTTTCGGGCGCCGAAGCAAATTTCCGTCTCGTAAACGGTCGTCGCCTTTCCGAACGGTCGTCGCCTTTTTTCAGAACGGTCGTCGCCTTTCGGAGCGGTCGTCGCCATTTCCGATCGACCGAACTTCAGTTCCGAATATCCGCGACATGTTCGGGACTTCCCCGAGTTCTTTAAATGTGTGAAATCACACTTCCTGAAGATAACATCGCGACCGAAGACGGGCCAGAACTTGGCTAGGTGGATTGAAGTTGCGTGGGTGCTAGTACATGTATTATAATTATAAGTTCCGGGGGTTGAATTATGTAGGTTAGAACTAGGTTAGTGTTTGAGAAATTCTCGATTGGAACGGGAAGGGTTTGGGTAACTCTGAACTCGAATGTCTCTGGGTATTTATTTTTCTTGTATGTGAACATGTCCTCTCCCTTTTTTCTTTGTTTCCTTTTGAAATGCGAATAAACATTATTTGAAAAAAAAAGCCCTCTGAACTAGAACGTTTGTAGGTTTTCATACATTGCTGAATTTGAAACGGGGGCGAGAAAAACTCCACATGTATTTTTGGAACAGCCCATTGTGCGAGCATGTAATTTATGAATGCTGCAGGATGGTCTGACTCAGAAACATTCATTCGGAAGCACCATCACACATGCAGGCATTTACTCTGACCAAGGACATTATGTCCTGACTGACTGACTCACAACTCCACCACAGCCGGGTTTTATTTTGTTGTCTCAGTGCTTGCCCAGCATAGCAGGCCATTTCACACTTGTCACCAGCATGACATTGATGTGCTACCCAGTGAATGTGTCGTATTTACATACAGTGCAGTGGTGAATGTGTCAAGTATTAACATTCAGCAAGGTAACAAAACATAGACATTTCGGGATGAAAATAGCTTTACAAGTTTGTCAAAACTCCTGTCAAAGTAAGACATTGTCCCCCTTCTAAAACAGCAGGTCCTTTATTAATCCTACATGAATTTTACATAAACGAAAGGAATACATACCACAGGGATTGAGAAATATAGCACAGGGACGGAATCTATGTTTGTTTTTGGTTGAAGATTCATTTGTCATTTGTATAAACGGCATTATATGAACCCTTCTTCAGTTTGTTGGCGAATGGAAACAAGAATAGGCTGGAGAAGATCCAGGCCTAGGATCGTATGCTGATCTTATAAAATCAGCAGTTGAGGAGACAAGTTACTTTTCTGGCCCGCCTACGGTCGCCATGTTATGGACTGAGTGCGATTCACACATTCCAAGAACTCCGGGAAGTCCCGAACATGCCGCGGATATTCGGAACTGAAGTTCGGTCGCTCGGAAATGGCGACGACCGCTCCGAAAGGCGACGACCGTTCTGAGAAAAGGCGACGACCGTTCGGAAAGGCGACGACCGTTTACGAGACGGAAATTTGCATCGCCGCCCGTATGGTTCCACCGGGACCGGCAAGACATGTCGGCGGCGGCGGACGCTTTCATGTGCCGAGGGGCGGGGCGAACACAGCCCGGTACCGTCTGGTGAAGTCATGAATGGGAAACGAAGAAAACAACAGCTGTTTGATTGAAACACAGCGAGATGTGGTGATCGTGTTTTAAAGGGGGTGCGAAAGAATTCATACCGATTTTACGGAATTCATACGAATTTTACGGAATCCATACGAATTTACGGAATCCATATGAATTTTACGAAATATATACGATTCATTGCAAGGAAATATACGAATTTTACGAAATATTAAAATACGATTCAATACAAGGAAACATAGTAATTTTACGGAATATATACGATCCATTACGCGGAAACATATACGATCCTTACTAATTTGGTGACCTGCGCCTGGATCACCAAGGACATAGCTCTCATTATTTTCAAAACCCGTATGAGAATTATGAAGTACTTGTAAAATATATACATACGTGTGACATATTTATACCAAGACATTGTATTGGGGATATATAACGTTACATGTATACATTCGACTTCTTTTGTAATTGTGTGAGTGCTTATTTCATTCACCACTTGCCACAAGGCTTGTCCACATTGCAAAAATAACAACCAACAAGACACAAACAATATGTACAGTAGTGCCACACACATCCAAACTATATATACTCTCCAAGCAGATGTATCAGTCTCTCTTTAGTGATGCAGAAAAGAACACACTGGAGTTTAAGCAGAACATATTTGTGTTAAGCAGAAACGAGAGATTATGATCTATCGATGCTTTTGTTACTTTTAGGCTTTCCATTTTTACAATTTTCTTATGCTTTCTTCTTACTATTCTTGTAATTTCGACTGTCTAACGAATTTCAGCTTTTTTTTATATTCAGCATCAAGCACCTGCAAATGTAATCTATTTCAGGCAAAAGATGCTTCGGAAAGCGAACACAAAAAGGTGACCGGGCCCAGGGCTCGAACTTAACTTTTTTCCCTACTGTCCCAGAACTGTCCCAAAAATAAATTCCAACTGTCCCAAAGTGAGGATTGACTGTCCCAAACTGGTTTTCAGGAAGTATGTATTACAACAACAATAAAGCTGAGTCAGAGAACAGTATTGCTGTGTAAGCTAATTGTCAATTGAAATAAACACAAAATCAACTCAAATTGAAACTTGTCTTGGCTGGTTTATTGTGCCGACTGTTATATATGCTGGATGCTGCTATAGAGATGACCACACTAGACCACGGCTTGGGCCAGACTGATCAGCAGAGACACAAGGTCCCTAGCTGTCCTTTATTAATTGACACCAGATGTGACACAAGTCCTACCCCCTACACTGGCCCCCCTTCACAAAATGTGTCGTCCTCGACACATATATACTGAGGGGCGGAAAAACAAAAACAACTAAAAACAACGAACAGCAAACTACATCAAACAAATGCTACAGTGGCTAACCGCTAATCTATAACTAAAAGTGTTACCGCTGTAGTGTTATATATGCTGGATGCTGCTATAGAGATGACCACACTAGACCACGGCTTGGGCCAGACTGATCAGCAGAGACACAAGGTCCCTAGCTGTCCTTTATTAATTGACACCAGATGTGACACAAGTCCTACCCCCTACACCGACAAATGTAACAAAGACAAGCCAAAGTTCTTTTCAAACTTTCTTTCCATTTTCTTTCCTTCCACTTGTTATGTGTAGGCTACAGCAAGTGGCCCCTGTAAAGTGTGCATACTGCATGCTGCACACTGCAGTACTATATTATACTGCATGTATTACAATTCACAAATATTTACATGTTTAAATGTTTTACATTTCAAGCCCCCTCCCCCTTCCGTCGGCGCATCCCTCTTTCGTACCGGCCGTACGATCTGGAGGCTGACACTCAGTTGTTGAAACCACGCCGTCAGACTGAGATGATCCTGAACGTCTTTGAGGATCGACAGCATTGACTGCATTCGACGCCGGGGCCGCTCGCGGCGAGGAGAAAAAAGAGGAAATTTTCCTCTGTGCCATGCCGGCCATGACTCTCAAATTTTCTGATTTCGGCTGTTTTCGGCATTCCATTCGTCATTTCGCGGGAAACTAGGCGAAGTTTACCGAAAGACACCGTACATTCCCGAGCTTTGCCGGTTCACTATATTTGGCATTGTCAGCTGATCTCCCGAGCATCTCCGGAAATATCCGAACATTAAATAGTTACAGTTCGCCATATATGGCAGATGCCTTGATTGGATGGAAGCTGTGATTGGTTGAATGTTGTTTACATGGATAGAATGTCTGGGAACTGGCGTGGAAAAGTGGCGCCAAGGCGGCGGGCTGCAATAGATCAAAGGCGATGGGCGGGGCGACAAAATAGTGGCCACATGCGTACACGGGTGCCACACGCGCTGCTCAGCTGAGTGTATATCGAATTCGGCGGCTTTTGGTGAGGCCCAAAAATGGGTTGCGCGCCTGACAAACGTATGAACGGCTGACATTCTGATTGTGAATGTTCGTTATTTTTCCAGTGTCCCAAAAATGTCCCAAAGTGATTTTTCAGTTGTCCCGGCCGAAATTTTAGTGGCCAGGGGACATCGGGACATCGTTAAGTTCGAGCCCTGCCGGGTCTTGTGTTGTGACCACGAGTGACCCCATATTTATATGTATAATGTTACAGCTGTTCTGTCGATCAGTCAACGCAACAATCGTCTTTGACTAAACACAAGAACGCTTTTAAAAGCTTTAAAAATAATTTCTCTCGTCATTGCCTTTCCCCTGTCGTTCTCCGGTTGTTACGAGGACCAAATATATGAAAAGTCACACGTGCCAGTGTACACTATAGTACTACAATAGCGTGGTCCTTTGACTTGAGGTCAGAGTACAGAGACTGGCTACCTCCACAGAGATCACAAATAACTGGCCGTAGTACTAGAAACAGCGAGATGCTAGACTGTCCGAGAGCAAGAACAAATAGATACAAGAACTCGCCCATACCGTTTATGGTCCAGCTCCTCAATAACTATGGACTGAACCCCTGACTGTTGTTTTTCTAATATGTAGTACACTGCTTCTGTATCAAATGTTGTCCAGGAAATTTATAATGTATGGAACATGTATTTTTATTGGTTTGTTAATCGTACGCCTATATTGATTGCAAACCTGTAGTTTTTAATATACTAATGTTTTGTAAATTGGTTTACAATTCAGTTGTTTTTAACTGCGAAGAACCAATAAATCCATCTTGAATCTTGAATCTTGCTTGAACGTTTTCAATACTGTTTAAAACACACGGCTAACTGATGCTGCTAAATCTATTTGAGAGGTTTACTTGATGGCCCTGAACATGTCAGTGTCATAATGATGTAATTGGGGAAGAGTAGGGATGGGAAAGATTTGAGGAAAGGAAAGTTTTCTTGCCCCACTGATATTTAATTAATAACCAGTGAACCAGTGTAACCATCGAGCTGGATGGAAGAGGATCATTGGTGGCCTCCGCACGGGGCCAAGGGCCCAAGTAAGTAAGTAAGTAAGTGTGAGACGCAACCTTGTGGAATTCTATGAAACTGCACGCCGATCAGTTGTTGATTGGTTAGCGAATATGATCAACTGATATAATTCAGGCAAATGAGGATCTTCTTTGCAAAATTAATGGGAAACAATCGTCAAGTTTAACATCATTTGGCGAAGATATGAGTTTTTTTTACGCTGTTAGCCAACCCCCACGTACTGATGACAACACTATAATGACTAAACACCCGGCCTTGCCCCTTCCTGCAAGTGTTTATATGCAAATTATTCGTATTTTGTACAATCCATATTCTAAATATACGGTTAAAAGTATAAAAAAAATGCTCTAATTATCCCTTGGAACGGCGCAAATCTGGTAGGGTTTGGGTGCAAGAACAACACCCAGGGTGCCTTCCATTGACGGTGCAGGGGCGCCCTCTGGCAGTTTGAATGTGAAGTGCTGCAGCAAGGTTGCCAAGAAGATGAACAGTTCCATCTTGGCCAGTTGTTCACCAAGGCACTGACGCCGTCCTAGAAAAGAGTTGAGAGAACAAGAATTAAATATGTATACATTTTCTTTTATTACTATCATCTTTTAATATTCATAAAGAAATAAATAATGTATTTTTTGGTTATGATGGCATCAAACCTCTATACGTAAAAATACTACAAAATGTAGTACATTGTTTTTATCAAGGAGATTGGGTACAAGCAGAAGCTGTATTGATGCTGCATTGCACTTGGAGCTTTTTGAAAAAGCATCATGGTTCAATGTAGTTGAGGCTGACAAAAGAAGAAAAAGAGCTGATCATATGTAATAGCTAACTTCCAAGGAAATAACTAATAAATTGTTTGAACAATAACTCACCCAGTGAGAAAGGAATTAACCACTCAGGACGGATGAGTGATCCTTCTTCGTCAAGGAACCTGCTAGGGTTGAAGGTTTCGGGTTCCGGTGCCACTTCCGGGTCCATCATGGCCGACCACAGGTTGGGGATGACGAAAGTGTTCGCCGGGATGTCGAATCCGCGCAGAACGGTCGCAGTGGAGGTGGTGTGAGGAACACTGAGCGGTGCGATGGGCCGAATCCGCTGGATTTCCAGGATGGTTGCCTCGGTATAGGGCAGCTTCCCTCGCTGGGACAGGCTCGGAGGACTGGCGCCGAACTCTCGGTCAATCTCCTCCTGCACTTTTTGCTGCACCTTTAAATGAGAAATGCATAATGTTTACCTTCGCATATGGTATGCTTTGTTCTGTTAATTCTCACTCAAACACATTCACATATATGGTGACAGGAGTCTAAATCCCTCCTGCTGTCAAATTGCAACAGGATGTAAAATTGTCACTGACGAACAGTGCCACTGACGAAAGGTAGTGGATGCTACCTGAAACGTCTGACCGTTATTCAAAAATCATATCCAGTTGCTTGAGTAACTGATTTTTTGCATAAAACAAACAAAAACAAATAAGCAACAAACAAACCTCCAGATGTCGCGCCAGATAGAGCAGTCCCCACTTCAGGGTCGTAGCTGTGGTTTCTGCTCCTGCGATGAACAAGTCCCTCACCGTGTTGATCATCCCCATTTCTGAAATGGAACTGTCCGCTCCATCCGGGGTCTGCTGTTGAGTCTCCATCAAGTACACGTCTATAATGTCCCGGATGTCGGAGGGGTCGAAAGTCTCCTGGTGTTCTTCGATCTTGGCTTTGATGAATGCAATGATCTGTTTCATTATGTTTATTCGTCTGCTTTGTTCCTTATTGAAGTAGGGCAACTTGCGGACCAGGGGGATAAACCGAGCGATAGACGAACCTCGTCCGCCAGAACCACTTACAATCTCCGACATCCAAAGCATGAGTCTCTGAAACTCCGTGTCGTTGTACTCGAATCGCTCGCCGAATGCCATGAAACAGATGACGTTAGAAACGGCGTTGGAGAGAAGGAGCGACGTGTCCGTTGCAGCGCCTTCTTTTTCCGCAATGATGTCACACAGGGTGTGTGCCTCCTCTATGATCCTGCCCTCCAGACTACGTTTGCCCATACCGAACTGACGTAGAGCGGTCAGACCTAGTTTGCGTTTCACCTTCCAATCGTCTCCATACTGTGCCATAGCAACTCCTACGGAATAATTACCTTTTAGCAAAGGATCTTCATTGACACTTCGCAAGCTTACACATCTAGTCATTGTATTCTAACGATCATAACTGTAAATGTACTGACACCTCTGTAAATAGCCTCACAATTCAGCCCTTAACAGCTGGCAAAAGGAATGTATGTCTTGCTTCAAGAACTAACAAACCAGTCTACTACCGGTACTACTAGTCGTGATTTATATGTGTATACTACAAATGTACTACTCAACTCTCCTGCATTACATACATGTATATAACTCATCATTACTCATGATATTCAAACTTCAGCTCAACAACAAGCATTAAACAATACCTCCCGAGAAACTTTCTTTCCCAATGAAACGTTAGACAGCCGGATTCACATATTAAGATATCTGTTTTCTTTTATTATACCTTGGTCCTTGTCCGTGCCTATGAATGGAGGAGGTCGGTCAGAAAATACTTCAGGTTGCTTGACCAGCGCGTCCTGGATGGCCTTGTGCCTGTAATGTAGACAGATTAATGTTTCCACACACTTATATGATGGTGGGAATTAAGGTATGTAGATGAAGGTAGTCGTAGGACACTGTGGGTACAGTATTTTGATAGCTTGTAAATCAATGTAGTAATACCTGTGCTGGTCATTTGGGGGACAAGAGGTGACCGTGTCTACCATGTTCAACCAACGTCGCCAGAGTGATTTTTCAAACATCATCATTGTTAATGTTTATATGCATGAATGGGATCCCAACTTCGAAAGACTCTTTCCAACTGGTCAGTATTCAAAACCGCCAGAGGGTTTCCCTAAGCACTGTAGCATGCAAACCTGTTCTACAGAACAGAATAATAAATACGTGGTATACAATAACAAAGAGCTACTATACAGGCTTTTCACTAGCGCCATGTTGGAGTACAGAGATGTCTGTTAAACATGCCAACATGCTGCTACTTAATCAATTTACCCGCCAACACCTGGTCACCGGGATTCAAATGGTAATTATCATGACGTCAATGAAAAGCCTCTATACCAAAAGCTTTGTAAGTGGGGCATTCATTTGGGTCTTCATTGCCGTTGCCCCCCCCC
>NW_017804132.1:741020-770317 GCF_001625305.1 Branchiostoma belcheri
CCCCCCCCCCGGCCCCCAAACTGTTGTTGTATACGTGATTTGCGTACGTGTGTAAGACCTACCCATTGAGCACCACAGCCAGTCTGTTGGCGATCCTCACACAGACCACATCCCCGTACTGCCGCCTCCAGACCGTCAGGTTCTGTAACAGGTGGCTCGGGCGAAAACTGAGCAGGTTACCGAGCAGGGGCAGCCCTCTCGGCCCTGGCGGGAGGTTCTTCGGCCGTCCACCGCTGCCCAGTAGCCAGTAGGCCGCCAAAAAGACCAGGACCAGTACCAGAGCGGACTGGAGGGTTAGGTTAGCCAGCAAACTGCTCACAAAAGCCACAACTGACTCCATTTCTTACAGCATATAGCTAAGAAATGCGATATTATAAAAGTTTTGCTTGCATCACTGTCATGGGACAGGTTGACCCAGTGACTGACCTCGGATTCTCCTACTTTACGGAGAGGGGTGTACAGAGGTCTAAAATGAAGAGTGACTTTCTTTGCCTTTGATATGGAAGATTCAACGTCACGGACATTTAATGTGTCATCTTGAACATGTCAGCTCTTAAGTATGATTGAAAAGTACAGCACAGCTTTCGCCTAAAGGACACACAGCACGGAAAAACAATTGTCATAGTTCGAACTTCGAAGGTCAGCGTCCGAACGGATGCTAGAGACGCTTATGTTTTATATCACATTTGTATAATCAGTGCGCTTTCCCCATCGATAAATGTCTCTTTAAAAAGATAATTAAATGATTGAAACGTTAACATATATGCTACCGGGTATCAAGAAGAAAATAGAAAATAAAAGACAAGCAAAATAAAACAAATGTTCCTTACGGTACCAAGGTTTTTCTAAATCAAACGCCTTTCCTGCTACATGTATATTATAAGCAAAATATTCCTTTATGTATAATCTGAGAATAAGTTTAAAAGTATCAAAACAACGCTCTCATTATCTCTTGGAAGGGCGCAAATCTGGTAGGGTTTGGGTGCAAGAACAACACCCAGGGTGCCTTCCATTGACGGTGCAGGGGCGCCCTCTGACAGTTTGAATGTGAAGTGCTGCAGCTCAGGCAGGTTGCCAAAATATTGCCAGACGCGGTAAAGAGTCTGTTGTCTATGAGAGGCCTGGTTGTTGCCCGTAGATGCATGTCACCCTCTACGTGCACGTGAGTCTGCCCACCTGTGAATACAAAAGAAAAAGCGTCTCCAACAGTTCGGTATATACGTATACCGTAGCAAAAGTTCGCGAAAAATGGACGTGTCAAGTTGCAGAACTATACATTCGCGGTGGCGGCAAGCCAAGTGCAACAGAACGAAAGTGGGCGAATTATCTGTTCACATTGATGATAACTTTGTGGTTCGACATTTTAGGGGCTAATAGGTTCAAAGGAATTATGGAAAATATATAACCTGCGGTATGTGCAGGCCTCGTACTGTTCCCTGGTCATGTCCCTCTGCACGTCCAGCCAGTCCAGGTCCTGGTGGTGCTGGAACAGGCGGTGCTCGGAGAAACCTATCCTGGTGTCGTACTTCAGGATTAGCTGCATCAGCGACCCGCAGCTGTAGTCAGGCACGATGTAGTCAAAATATCTGCGACAAACGGAGAGATTCAAACAACGTGTTAAAGACATCCAGTGTTAAAGGCTTGGAAACAGAATTCCAAAGTCAATATTCTAGTCATTTATCTACGTCCTAATTTGAAACAACACTGCCCCAAATTATATCGACATTCATGGAGCAAAAAGGCCCAAAATTCTGACGAAAAATGGTTACTGCTACTACTACTACTACTACTACTACTACTACTACTACTACTACTACTACTATTGCTACTACTGCTACTACTACTATTGCTACTACTACTACTACTACTTCTACTATTACTACATGTACTACAACTACTACTACTTCTACTTCTACTTCTACTACTACTTCTACTACTACTTCTACTACTACTACTACTTCTACTACTACTACATGTACTACTACTATTACAACTATTGCTACTACTGCTACTACATGTACTACTGCTACTACTACCACTACATGTACATGTGTACTACTACATGTAACGTTACTACTACTACTACTACATGTAACGTTACTACTATACTACTACTTCTACTACTACTACTACTACCTGGCACAGTCCTTGAACTGTTTGTTGAGGATGCCCCTCTCCTTCTCCAGGATCTGTAGGTACTCCTTCTCGGCCTTAGCCTCGGCTCGCAGGTTGCGCGTGACGCGGTCGTAGGCCACGAGCCGCGCCCGGAGACTGGGGCACCTGCGGTCCGTGCTTCTCACGCTGCGGTGCTGCGGAGCGAGACTAACATCCGGGCCAGCTTTTACCTGGAAATAACATCAGGAAGTAAGAATAGGGGTGAAAGAGGCTTTTTAAATCAGGGCCCATCACTTAACCGAGACGGGGGCCGACATCGTTTACCGGATACCTTTGACCCAGTGTTGCGGTGCTGCGGACCGAGACTAACATCCGGACCAGCTTTTACCTGAAAATCAGACCAACAGGAATTCATGATAGGGATGAAAGAGGCTTTTTAAATCATGGCCCATCACTTAACCGAGACTGGGGCCATGACTCTGTTTGACCTTCTTTGACATTGACCTTTGACATTCTACGAACAATATGGCTGCCATTATTCCAGAGCTTCCTGAAAACTCATGACAAACTTGTCTGGGCTGAGTCACACTGTTTTCTTAGCCTCCTTCGCAGTCTTGTTGGGCGTGGGCGTAATTTTTTCTGTGAGCGACGCGAGTAATATGCCGGCGCGAGGGACGATTTGCTGCCAAGGGACTTTTGCCACGGAGAGAAGGTTTCCGCGCTCATTGGAGCACAAGACTGCGAAGGAGGCTACTGTTTTCTGATCTTTCTGGCTTGGTATTCGGTGTCTGTACTAGGATTACAATCAAGATATCATGATAGTAGGAATGGAACGAGGGGGGGGGGTAGAAAAGATCGAAAGGCATGCAAATGTGGAACTTAAAAAGACACGTACTAGTATATTCACTGAAACAAGTGCGTAGCATACCACACCGTATATATATATATATACAAATGCACGATCTTCGGCCGTCAGAAATGCCCTACAATTGTCAAACCCTTCTTAACTATTCCCTTAGGTTAAGTCCACACAGCACTTCGTTGTTGTTGCGGTTTTGGTGGACAATTAAGACTATGTTTTCCCCCATGTTGATTGTCGACACTTATCATGAAGCTATCAAATAGCCTATCACAACACGCAACAGTTTAGAAGCGTAACAACAGTTAGTAAGTGTGCTACTAGACGCTCACCTTTTCTGGAACATTACGACTCTCCACCAAACACAGCACACAACACACAAGACAGAATTTTGCCAACATTTCTACAAAGAAAACCTCCCCTCTCTGCCTCACGAATGTCTAGATCTGCACCAAAACTGCAGAGGAAACAGAGTCACCCCACCGGGAGTTTGCAGTTCCCTTGTCGTTGATAACCTCAAATATTTGAACTCGAGTCCAGATCCAGATGTTTCCAATGGGGAGAGGTCTAGTGCTGTCAACCCTGTACAGTATACACACTGTGTTGCGTAGGTGTCGTCAAGGCAACGGGGGTTTCTTTACTTCCTGTGATCCCTCGTCTATGCTTTGGTGAAAATATGATACTTGTAGGTTGAAAATGTGTAGTGCAAAAAGCTACAGATATTGAAATAGAGTTCGGCGATCATATACATCCACCAATACAATATCATTTTTGTTATTGTCTTTCTGGATTTTTGACTGGATTTCAATGACCGGATAACATATTGAATGTTAATGAACTATTCTATATATACTTTTTTTTTTATCTAAGAAGATCTATAATACGGGCCTTGTTCTCATATGACGCCATCAATGGTGATCGATGTCACAGCCTCCGGAGAAGACCAGCTCGACAGCGACATTTTGCGACTTTTTATAGAATTACAGGAATTCCTTGACAGAAACATATTCATGGTTATTTCAAGCCTCTAAGATTGTAGCATCGAATCATATTCAAAACATTATAACAATTTTTCCACATTCTAGTAATCGTTCAAACTTGACGTGTTTCTTTCGCTTGAGTTACTAGACACTTAATACTGATTGGTAGTTGTTATTACTGAAGTAAGTAGATCGTTAAAAGAGCCATTGCTATCTTTTGTTCCGCTGTATCTCCCAAGAGATAACCCTGTGGTGTCATCAATACAGGATATCTCTACTTACCGCTAACAAGACAAGGCGTCATCGATATCACAGATCGTAATCTGAGATATCATAATAAAGACCGATCAAAATCTGACCTCGGAAGTCGGTTTAGTCGTCTGAAGTTCACGCATGCCCTAATAAGGACTTAAGACCACTTAATCCTAATGGATTGGATTAAGGGCAGCTTAAAAGGAAAACATCTTGAAAGCTCGTTAATTGCAGGTACGAATAATACCAACTCCGAAACAGAAAAACTTGTAAAACACTACGACTGGAAACTTGATATATTGTAACAGCCATAAGCATTTTGGAAGTATGAATAGATATAGGAAGGTTAGATGAGGGCCTGCAAGGGGGGGGGGGTGTCCCGACAACGCTCTACGCTGAATTTGGAAAGCTCTCGATTACGCTTTACGATAAATTCCAAGTGGCTACAACGCATTACGAAGAATTAAAACGCCGAATACGCTCTACGCAAAAATATTAGAGCGGTCCATCTACGCTCTACGTAGAATTAAAACGGCCGATTACGCTCTACGGAAAAGGGCTTGCGGGCCCCCTTAGATTTCCCTTTGACTCACAAAGAACTCATATGATGTTAACGTTGCACAACGTTTCGGAAAGCCATGTCTACCCCACCACAAGGACAAGGCGACCTATATGTAACGTTATACATCATATACATATGTGCAGCAGTTGCTATATATGAGACCCCTAAAACGTCGTTTGTTTTAAAGTCAAACTGCTGTATATGCTCAAGTTGTAGTAGTCTCCACCAGACTTATTTGCAGGATGAATAAATAGTAGAAATCGGCATAAAATGAATGTAGCTGGCAAACTGGACCTCTCCTGGCCAGCTACATTATTCTTTTTTTTCCGATTTCTACTAATGGCTGAAGTTGTATGGCGCGATCCTTTGGGATACGCACTCATTGTTTTCCCAATTCTCAGTGTCGTGGGATTCTTCCAGCTGTAACTTTCTCATAACTTCATCAAGGCAGCCACACAAGGAAGTCGCCAGACGTTCTCTAGGACAAACATCGTGTTCTCATTACCGACGGTCTTCACTCCTCTGCACGGGAGTGTGAGAAACTTTCACGGTGAGTTGACTTGAAAGCCGCCGGGCGTCACCCGGTCCTGGAGCCGCCGTGAGGCCGACTGAACGGACACAGAAGTTCGCCAAATAAGAAAAGTTGGTCCCAGAAGACTTAATAGTTTTCCCATGGATTATGTCTTTCTCATGGCCCGGTAGCCTTGTAGAGAAGGCCATGTAAGTCTTCAAAAGGACTAGACATATAAGTCCCTCTACTCTATAGATGTACATTGCAACATCTGAAACAAAGAGCGACACAGGAAAAAGTAAAATTTAGCCAATATAATAGGGACTAGGGGAGTTTAGGGAGCGTAGAGTTCATTTGCCTTCAGAGGGGGAAATTACCCCTCTCGCGGACTGACTCTCCTGGCCAACTATTTCCCTTTTTTTTTTACCGAATCCTACGATCCGTACCCCTATAGGAAGGCCTGGTGGAGGCTAGAGTTTTATAGTCTGTGTATCCCCTGGAAACAGCCTGGTATCCCCGCTAACGGTGTGGTCCTTCCTGCCCCCTGATGTAACACAAATATTGACCTCGTCGAAAACCGATTCACACATCCATGGGAACCACAGATTTTCTCAGATAACGTCGTCAACCAATTATCTCTCATATCCGAACTGTGCACAAGCCAATTAATTAACCATTAATTAATAAACTGAGGTCTTGGTTCCAAAACCCAAACAAGATTTCTGGTTTCTAGCTACTTCGACATACAGTGGGTCACAGTGCAATGGTACAGGTGACTCAAAGCAAATCCTAGGTATACATTCCTAACTAATCCAAAGAACGATGGACGATTACTAGTTGCAGTGTGTAAGTAACCATTGAATTACCTGTTTAACGTTAAGACGCTACTAGGGCTAAAATTCAACCTGTTAGTGTTTATTTAAATTTTGTTGGAAAGAAGCTGCATCTTGCAGGGTCATAAAATGAGCGAAAGACAGAAAGGCGCGTACATCTGTGTCAGTTTTTATTGACCCGGTCGTGTCCAGGTGCAGACCGTACCGTCTGGGGAACACATCCGGACACAGACATGGCGGCGCCCGGCGAGCCTTTTAACATGGAAATTCTCTCGAGCCGGGAAGCGAGAGGCGAAAATTCTTCTCTCAGCGTGATGATGCTTTCATCACTCACCCTTTTACCGGGGGTGAGACCGGGGGTGAGAGGGGGTATGGGGTCGTGGATGGGTCAAGTACATGCTGGTTTCGTACAACCTCTAACCGTCAACTGTATTCTAGTCAAGCCGGGTTTCAAAATGCCAAATGTCAAACATCGCTAAAGTACTATTATTTAGATCCATGCACGTACAGTAAACGGTCTGCGTTGCAATATGGAAATACCCGCAAGAGGCGCTGTTGTATCTATAGCGGGTAGTCCATATATGGTGTTTTAAACGGAAGAAAAACGAAGCTTAGGCAAATAAATAAATGAAGGTATTTCTGGTTGGTTGACTTCAATAATGAAATGTGCTGCACCGTGCTTTAAAAGACGACTCTGAAACCGTTTTGCTGACCTAATTTTCACAAATTGAAGTAAGATGTTGGCGGTGGTTTCGTGGCCTTTTGAACAGCCCCTCCCCCCCACACGCCACACTCGAGTACAGAAGCCCCGCTCCTTTCATGTGCAGGACCCGTGACATGTTCTCTCCCTACTCACGACAGGACGGGGGGAAGATGTGATTTCAACATGCTGAAAATTCTCTACATTCTCCTGTAGAGAAAGCTAGATACGTCAAGTGACAATACTGTGTAGGTTTATGTTTTTGAGAAAATAATATCCGAACAGATCTTTCGGTGGCTGCAAAGACAGTATCAAATTGGTGGTGGTAGCGACAAAAAAAGGGCCATATATAGAAAGCAAACGATCTTCTAACATCAACCTCTGCTTGGACAGTACCCAGAACTACTTTATTGCTATAAACTATACTTGTAAGAGCATATATCCGTGAATAGCTTCATCAAGTTAGTACGTAACTGAATAAAAAGATTCTTTTGTAGCACCTAAAACAGCGACACCTGTGCTTCTGTGCAATGAGAACCAGTTAGAATTGCCCTGAGGAAGGTGTAAAAACTTAAAAAGAGGACTGTCTCTTTTAAAGTTTTATAATACAAAGTTTTGTACCAGTATGGGCGTACATGTGCGTCGAGAGGTACTAGTATTTTATCTTTAGTAAATAGGTGTTGTTGTGATCCTTATTTAAGACAGCGTCATTTTTTTTCTGTGTCCTGCGATCGCGGTCTGCCACCCAAGTCGGTCTTGGTCTCTTACGAAGCGATTTTCCCCTACCGGCGGGGGAACGATGTCCTACCGGGCCAGCTTTGCCGTCCGATCGGCTGTCCAGCGGGAACACCGCCGTCCGACTTCACACCTCATGAATATTCAACACCTTGTAAGGAGGAGCCTGAGGATTACGGATATAAAGCCAGACCTGCCCTCCTTTAAACTCACACGTGGACTCTTGTTGACAACACTTCGTCTGATCTTCCACACTTTCTTCAAGATGAACTACACAGAGCTGAGCAGCTGTCGGTTCCAGTTCGACACGTCCTACCAACAGACACCGGACCAAGGGCAGGACATGTTCGGCAGCCTGCAGGTCCCCGCCCCGATGGAACCGTACGGAGGCTACGGTGAAGCGGCCGGGCACGTCCCGGTCCCGCCGGCGTCTGCTCACGGGCCTGGGCGCTGTCTGATGTGGGCCTGTAAGACGTGTCGGAGCAGGAAGGCGTCCCGACAGGACAGGAGGAAGGCCGCCACCATGAGGGAGAGAAGGCGGCTCGTCAAGGTGAACGAGGCGTTCGAGGTGCTGAAGAGAAAGACGCACATGAAGCCGAGCCAGAAGACACCCAAGGTGGACATCCTCCGGAACGCCATCGCCTACATCGAGCAGCTGCACCAAACTCTACGGGACGGTCAGGAGAACTCGGCGGGACAGAGCGCCGACTCTCCCGCAGCCAGCCCCGGGGCCTGCTCCGACGGAATGGTGAGTTTCTCCATCCTCCTTTTTCTGCATCTTCTAACTTTGTAATGAAGCATGCAATCGCTGGGCAGCCTTTCTGAATTTGTTAAAAAAAAGCTGACTTGGCACGTCTTTGTTTTCTGAAATTCCAGAGATCGCCTTACCTCAGTAGAATAACTGTCATGATCATGCGGATTCCAAACACAGACTTTAGAACACCTTACTAGTCAATACTATAAGGTTTTGATTCTGCCACACCCTTAACCGGCACAAACACATAGGGCAGTAGAAAAGTTTATATCATACTTGTGTTTTTCAGTCACTAAAATAACGAACTGTTAGCTATGCCAGTGGTGTATACGTAGTTACAGAAAAGTAACGTTTTGTTGAATGTTTTCTTCCAGGATTTAAACAGTCCTGCCAGCTCGTCTTCAGAGTCAAGCTTCACCTGGACAGACGACATGTACCCGTCTTCAGACCTGTTCACCGGTAGGTCTTGTCATCTTATACATCACACGTTATTCAGTAAGGAAGTTGAATTGTGACAAGAACATTTGAGTACAGTAATCTCATTCATAGAGTCTTGCGTGTCCATCATTCATAGAGATTACATGAAAAAAGTAAAGCCTCAGCGTTTTTGTCTTCACCTCGGCGTACTGAAGAACATGATATTGGTAGGTCGAAAGTGACGAGACTGGCTTAGAGTCGATAAAGAGTAGCCGCACCCTCCCACCGTTTGCCAATTGTACTCCTAGGTACTTAGGCTGACTAACTGCTCTGGCAGATATACCATTTGTAAAATTTCTACTAAGTTTTTTTATGAACCCATTCTCATTATTTTTACCTACGTGAATTTGTACGTAGTACACTATCAGGCTCTGATAGACTAGATGAAGACAACAGAATTTTGCAGTTTCTATAACATGTCTTCCATCCACTTGTCCCTTACACAGAGTTCCTGTCCAGCATGTCCAGTGACCAGGGCGGCACCAGTCTGGACAACCTGTCGTCCATCGTCAACAGCATCGCCCTTCCCGACACTCACCTGCAGTGACGTCATGGCCGAACGACCAAGATGGCGGCGAAAAAAACACCAAACGATTCCGTTCCTTGTAATTCCACGTACGACAGACTCGACTGTCACTAAAATCGTCACTTTATATCCGTAAATCTGACATTTTGACCATGTGCGACTTGTGCAAGAATGTCATCGAAAAAATTGTGAATTTGTTTGTCATTATGAATCTATTTTTGTAATAAAATATCTGAGAAAAGTATCCTATGGTGTCGTCTGACTTAAGTTAGTTGATAGTTACAGGTGTCCAGAGTAGTAATAGAGTTGACATGCTAGTAAAGCTATCACTGGATCTATTCAGACTGAGAATAAGATACAGTCAGTTCAGAAAAGCTAGACCAGTCTAATAAGTTAGAGAAGAACTGATTACTAATAGTTACTGTACTTGACCCGATACTTGACGACCCGAGACCCGATACTTGACAAATCTCAAACAGTAAAATAAGAAAAAGCTCACAACATGATTAAGTATGTTTCTAGCTAGTTCTACAGACTAGTCATAAATCTTTTCACAGGTGTTAGGTCTTGTTACATACGGTCCGTCCACCCACGCGCAAACTTGGTGGCACTGCACTAGCTATAGTGCTGTTTGTACTCTCAAAGTGAGAAACTTTACATACTAGCTGTAGTATGCTGAAATTCAGTCTTCAGTTTGGCGAAATGATTCTTCGGTTATGATATGAAGGTTGCAGGTACAACAAACAAATCCTAGGTGCAAAATATATGAACACAGAGAACACAATACGTACATGTACATAATAAATCGTTCTCTGAAACTTTGAAGAAGGTACAATACGTTTATTGCCAATAGAAGGTGTGTCCTAAATAAAGGCACTATTTTTATATATGCCATGAAGGCATAAAAGGCTGATTTTGGTGTGAGACTGACATAAATGGTACTTCCTTTCCTAGATACGGAAACTACCTCTCAACTTGTTACCCCTACTAAGAGCTTGTATCATTAACAAAATGCGAAGTTCTTTACTTTGTACATTCGTACATTTGTGGGAACGTTCAAAGATAGAACCATTGCAATTTTCAGCCAAGGAGATTGTCAAAATCTGCCCAAATAAGTTGAAATGAAATACCAATGGATTTGAGTGACAGAAGGTCTTCTATAATCGCCTTTAAACCTCCTTTTTCCCTTTAAAAGCCAATTTTAAAACCACGTCCAGCTGCAGCCTGAAATCACCAGCTGATTTCTTTGTTGGACTTTAAACAATCGGTCGGCTTGTTTTCTCAGTAACTCGGTCCGATCGGGCGCAAGTGTTTCTTCCCTCGGAGAGTTCGGGGTAGCTGCACGGTGCGCCCTGTCCAAACCTTTTCGGGGCAACTGTTCCAATATCCTACCGACAAATCACTCCCCTGAGATGCCACGCTCTAGGCGCGATGCTGCGCTTCAGGACAAGATGGATGGGACAAGTCTAACGTCACTGCAGTACCCCAGTTTCACCGCTAGGTGATGCAGTTTTGTCATATCAAGGAGGTGATATCAATGATAGAATTTCCTCGTTTAAATAGACCTGAATGATACAATTTAGGGAACAATGAATTTACAGAATATTTGAGCATTGATAATCAAGGGGGGTTTTCAAAGGCAAGTTTTATTGAAGAAAACGTTGCGAGGTTTTCATTATACTCCAAATAAAGAAAGGAGCCTCGAGAATGCACTTTTCTTTTGTGTTTTTCGACGAAATATAAACAAAAGTAACTTATTTTAAGAGGTGATATTAGATACGATTACACCAAGGCAATGTTTGTGATTATAGGGCGTGTTATCCATAAATTCATTTTTATCATACCATAAACTATTAAGGTATTCTGCGTTTTCTACTACTATTGTGTAATAAGAATGTATATGTATGAACGTCATAAGAATGTACTTGTAAGAATGCGCGCAATTCGTGCCGGGTGTTTTCTTGCTGTTGTAGCGTGCATGGATAAAATACATTTCTTATTTTTGTGTGACCGCGACCAACATGTCGCCCGCCCCCTGCACGACACATGCCGACAGTTGAAGTTGACCCTGGCTCTCGGAGTGAGCAGTTGTGGCAAGTGGCACGCGTCGACGGGCTGGTCGGACAAAGGACGGCCTTATACGTGCCCGTCCCCCGGGTGGATGGAAGCCCGCAAGTCGCGTGGATGAACAAGAGGAGCCCGGGTCCTGTGTCGTTCTCCTGGGCACGGTACCACACCCCAGAGATAGCAGAGGGTCTTCGGTTTCCGCTCCTACTGTCTGTTGCTATGCAATTTCTTCTGCAATGGCTTTTGGACGAACGGGCGCATGGACAGTCAAACTATTAAACATTCTGTACATGTATAAGGATAATACAAAGAATATTACCACAGTCGTGAAATAAATGCCGCAGTTATAACTATTATGAAAGCCGATGTGAAAAAATTCATGCTTTTTATGCCACCAAATGTAGCTACAGAATATCATATGATATCCTACACATTTCGTTGAACAAAGGAATAGGACAGGTTTCTAGACTAGGTTTTAGTTTATATCAAGCAAGATGCCAAGGCTGAAAGCTTTGTTTTTGTTTTTGTTGTTGTTGCTTTAATCTACATTCAATGGTGTGTGAAGCGTTTTATACAGCTGCTACTGAAATATTCAGTTTTAGCATAAGACAACAAACAATTCATTGATCGAGCTAACATGATGGATTAGAAATTTCAATAATCCTACATAAAAATTGTATCTTTATCCAGGGTCAGAAAAGTTTGTTTCTTGCACATTCTGTGAAGGCTTCGATAGTTTCTCTGTCAAAGAAATCCATCATGGAAGCGTCCATTTCTCGTGTCCATACGACAGTAGCCGTGTGTGTGTGTTATCTATGTGTGTGTCCCGGACCCCTGGCTGTGTATTGAAACACCGGCTCGTTGAAAAATCATCAACACTTTCTCTGTCTTCAAGATGCCGACACAGATACCGAACGTCACTCACTTTTACTTCGCAGAGAACTTGAGACAAGCAAACACGCAAGACTCTTGAAATCGCCTTATTTCTTTCACCCCAGATAGAGAAAAGTGATGACAAAGCGAATGGAAGTTTCTTCCAGAGAAAACCTACCGTTTTAAATCACATTTACCAGCACTGAGGGACAGGATTTGGCGCGCACTGACAAAGTGACATCATTAGAAAACGATTGTCACTTCTGGGCTAAGTGGAGATCTGCCAGATAATAGTGATTCACACCGCCCCGACACTTCCGACTTTCTGTGTGTATTGAGAACCAGTTAGCACAACCAACAGAACAAGAGATTTAGCGGGATAAAGCTATTTTCGCCTTTGTGTTAATCCGGTTTTAAGTAGCTCGCGGTAATGGAGCTAATAAACTCATCAGCAGCACGAGAGGATGAGATTTTAACGAGCACCGTAACTAACAAACGGGCAAACTGAGAGAACAGATGGTCAAGTCTTTACAAGAAAAGTCTCCCAAGATGGCCCAGTTTGTTTTCATGTGAGTCATTATAGCTTGAAGTGATGAGACACATGTGAGTGTTCAACACGGAAAGTTTGTTGTCATAAAGCTTGAACCTCCTTGGTAAAACCAACTCTTAGTATTTTGGAGTGTGAGCTGACAGTGTCGTATTGGCCATATGAGAAATAGCCAAGTCAGACCTATTACAACTACAAGGGTATATGCGCTACAATGTTACGTTGAAATAAAACCCAACCAAACCTATTGAGGTACATTGATGGCTTCCTACTAAAGGTTTAGTGTGTAAAATATTGTATTGTCCCCAGCACATATTTTCGTGATATTTGTATTTTTGTTATTTCTTTCCTCGGTTGGTCCAGGTGGCATAAACGCCCGGCTGGCAAATACATCCCGGGGACAGACATGTTGGCGGCCGGCGAGGGCCTTTTAAATGGAAATTCTTTCTCGTGGCTAGAAGTTCTTGTCCCAGCATGGCGGATCTTTTATTTCTTACCGCCCTGAGGATCATGGGGGTCACCAGAAGCGTGACGTCATTTTCAAACGACGTTTAGTTGACCGGTCTCAAACGACGTTCAACGCATACTTCAAGTTTGTTTTCTTTTTGCTTGCCAAAGTTTTACTGCCATGTTCGAAAAATGTGCTTTCTATCATATAAAAATCAAAATCAATATCGACTACAGTCAGCCGAAAAAAAAAACTTGTTAGAAATAAAAGCCAGGAAAATAGCAAATTTAAAACTGTCGTTGTTTTGAACTATCTTTTATTAAAGTCTTTTACACGCAGTTGAGGTAAATTGTCTGTTTCTGTATACTGCAAACTATATTCAAAGGTGACAATTCTTCATCCTTCAAATATATATCTGTACTAACACATTTAAGATGTAAAAGCCAAGTGCTGGTAGTCTATCCCTCAGGTTTTTGCATCATCATTGAAAATCTCCGAACCTTTCATGTACAGGTACCGTGACGTGTTTAAGAGGGGGAGGGGCAGTGGACGACTTCAAGATGAGAGAAGACTTCATGTGGGAAATTGCCATATAAGAACTTTTCTTTTACTTTTCTTGTGAATAAGTTCGTGACCTAAATCTGATTCTGCACTAAGAAAACAAACAAGCCTTTATGCAACATGATGCGTATATTTCATAAGGTATACCATACGGTGTTAAACTGTAAGCAAAACATTCTCTACGTTAGAGAATCTCTGTACTGTGCAGATGTTTCTGCAGACACCGTTGACGCATCCTTACTTCCAGCGGAGATGTGACCCGCGGTGCCACCCAAGTCGGGCCCGGCTCGCAGCGCCGATTCTCCTCGGTAGGGGTAACGAGGTCCTACCGAGAAAACTCACATCCCGACTGGGTTCCCAGAGGGGGGACCGTGTTTCCAAATCGGGAGTATGAATATTCATAGGTCAGGCGAGTGGGAGGGGCCGCCGCACTGCCCCCGTTTGGAGGAAAGCGGGTATATTAGCACCCGGCGTATCCTCTAACAACATACATGTGCCCTTGTTTGAGCGGTGAGTGTTCCTGTGCATCACTTGCTCTCTGACACTTCAAAAACATCACTCCCATCAGCGTTAAACTTGGAGTAGGGGTGACTCTGAAGACAGCAGGCCAGGATGGAGTTTGTGGAGCTGAGCAGCTGTAGGTTCGACGCGACGCCGACGTTCTGCGACCGTCCGGCCGCTCCCAACGCCACGGTGCTGCCGGGCGAGCACTTCCCCGTCCCGAACGGCTCGTACGATGACCAGGGGGACGGGCACGTCCTGGCCCCGGGCCCTTCCTTCCACGGCCCCGGCCGCTGTCTGCTCTGGGCCTGCAAGGCGTGCAAGAAGAAGACGGTCCCCATCGACAGGAGAAAGGCAGCCACCATGAGAGAGCGGCGTCGCCTGGTCAAAGTCAACGAGGCCTTCGACATTCTGAAGAAGAAATCGTGCGCCAACCCGAACCAGAGGCTCCCCAAGGTTGAAATCCTCCGCAACGCCATCTCCTACATCGAGCAGCTCCACAAACTTCTGCGGGACAGCAAGGAGAATTCCTCGGGAGAGGTGTCGGACGCCTCCGCCCCCAGCCCCGGGTCCTGCTCGGACGGAATGGTGAGTCCTCCCCGCCCGTTTACATGTTGTTAGACGCCGGACAGGGACCGATCAGAACCAACCCGAGATCAAACGACTCGTTATCCCGCTTGTCAGGCCTGACTTCCGTTGTGTATAATTAGTTAACAATCCTGACGATAAAGAAGCTTCCGAAACTTTGCGATCATCCACAGTGGGGCATTTACAGATGTATGTATACACACCAAATGTACTTTATTCAAATTGACGCTTGTCATAACGCTACTGTATGAACACAAAACGTTTACGGTTCTTCACATTTCTTGAATAATGACTAGCCCTTCATATATGTACGCTGAAAACGCATGACATCGGTGTCTCTTTATGGCAAAGCGTAGGAGGGAAAACTTCCCATAGCAGTTTTACTAAATGAGAGAAGCATCTATGACGCAGATATGATATGACGTCTGGTGCCTTTATCTGGGTCTTACTATCGCTTCATTCTCCCAGCCTCGCTCCATTTTTACTCCGACTGATTCGTCCGAAAATGGCAATGAGATAGATCTGATAACTACTCCTGATAATCGGCTCCTAATGACGTGATTCCGTCCGTGGGTAGTTGTGGGATTTCAGCTTCACACAGACAGAACCTAGTCTCCACCAGACTCCTTTTGCAGGCTGAATAAATCGTAGAAATCGGTCTAAAAATGGGATATGATTGACCAGAGGAGTTTCGCAGCCATAGAGGGTCCAATTTAACCCTACTGGAATTATATCACCTTTTTAGACCGCTTTCTACGATTTATTCAGCCTGCAAAAGGAGTATGGTGGAGACTAGACAGAACGTTGAACTACTGCTGTCCACTGCTCTCATCTCATCTGTTGTTCATTACACAAACCTACGTCGTGTTTCCAAGTGGGGTCAGCAGGGCCCGCGCCCCAAGGCTATCAACTCCCCTGCACGACTTTGCTCCAGTAACTTTTCAATCTGTACTGCAGATAAATTTAATTAGCAAGAAAAACAATGTTGTCCCATGGCAGCAGCAGTCATTACCAGGGTTAGTGGTGACAGAATCGTGTATAAATGGACGAGAGGGAAGGTAAAATATGATCCGTGTTCAGGTTCGGCTGTAGGAAACTCCACTGTCTGACCCCAGACTGAATGTAAACTGATACTAGAAGTACCCTTTCTGCTGGCGATCCGAATACTCGTGCCGTTGTCTTGTGGGGGTAGACAAAATAGGAAGATCCAGATTTCTGTACTTTAATTGCTTTTGACGCTTGTTACATTTTGGCCACACATACAAATACACGCTCACAGACTACGTAAAGTAACTCCATAAAGATACTTGTTGTTTGAGTGAGATTTACCTAAAGTACTTCTAGGTAGCATGCAATTGAATCACTACTTCGGCAGTCTTACACATATGCATAGACGCCTTTCTTCTGTATACACACAAGCGTACATGTAGTAGTTAACGTTGTTCATGATTTCTTCTTTTTCTCGTCCATGTAGGCCGCCCACAGTCCGCGAAGTTTCTGTACCGACACATCCGGGAACTCGTCCTGGGAACAAGCTGACGGCCAACCTGGGAACGGTGAGCAAATCCTCCATCTTTGATATCTTTCTACAGAAAACATGGCCGCTCCTTTCATAGAATCTCTCTTTCTGCTGTCCCAATGAGAAGTTTGTCTTGAAGTTAGCATTAAGCTGGGCGTTTTGATACTTTTTCTACTGATCTGTCACCCAAACTAAAGCTTTCTATCAAGACTTTAAATACAAGTAGGCCATAACTTCCATAAAACGTAAGAAATGCCCAGCATGAGTATAACTTATAGAACATATTCTCTTATAGTTATGGAACGTAGCCAAGTGTATGTTACGTACTTGTAGTTGACCACTGCATTGGTTGGACGATATGAGTTTTATATTTACTAAACAAAACCTCACATAGTGGATATTTCACTACTTAGAGCATCGCTTAGTGCTGTAACTTTCATAAAACATACATTTTAGTTGATGAAGCTGTTTTAAAGACCATAACATTGCAAAGTGATTTGTAATTGAAAGTGATAGCGTAAGCAGGCACATGTACCGCAGCGTGATACCAACTATTGGGTTACGGTCTGGCTAAAAATACACAGGCTATAGAATAACGCACCCTTCAAAACGGGCTTCTACAGACAATAAGGCAATAGTTCACGTCCATTCTTTTTGCACCATTGCAAATTTAAGCTGTACACATTTTAGAATCAAAATATATGTAATTCGTTAAGACAATAACTGAAGAATAGAGTGCTGGTGAGAGGAAATAGCAATATTAATTATTGTTGACGCTGAAAGCTGAAACGGTGCATCACTTCCAGAATATTCACTCATAAGTCATCAGTATTTATGGAGATGTCGGTAAATGGAAATTGCCCGTAGTTTTGTCACCAGTAAAAAATACTTTCAGATACACGTTCTGGCACCATGACATAATATCGTTATTAGTAAGAGATCACAGTTACTTACTCATCTTATTGCTTTATTTTGACCCATAAGGAAGCAACCTAAAATGGGGTCCAAATGCACTGTAGATATGTTAATAGATTAATCATGATTACTCAGACTTAAACGTTATTGTTTTGAATTATGTGTAAAGAGTTAGTCGACATTAAAAATAGTCAAAAAATCGTTTTAAGTTAATTGTCAAGTTGGGCTGTTAAAATAAGTGTAAAAATAGTCAAAAAATCGTTTTAAGTTAATTGTCAAGTTGGGCTGTTAAAATAAGTGTATAACTTGAGTGCAGCCCAATTTTGTCTTTGTGTTTGTATTGTTTCTTCAATGCAAAAAAATTAAGCCAGAAAAAGAATGATTTGTTGATCTGACCCAAGTTTTCCTGTTCTCGTCCCCAGGTTACGAGAGCCAGTCGTGCGGGAATAACGTGTCCAGTCTAGACTGTTTGTCTCTCATCGTGCAGAGTATTTCAACCATAGAGGGCGAGGAGAACAACAACGCGAGCAACAGTAACACAGCCAGATGAAAGACAGGGGACTGCCATACATCCAAGAAAAGAGACACCGGGGACCATGTGTACATTTCCAATGAACTTAAGATGGACTTGAGAGAAGCAATTATTATGGGAAAAAGTCATCGTGTTGTTGGTGTTGTCGAAAGCTTTTTGTGAAGTCTCGCGAGAGATGACGTGATGTTGTGAAGGACTTCGGAGTTGAATGTAAACTTTATTTGTACATATGCTGTATATACTTGATTTTCTAGCTCCACTGTTTTTCGTGTTAGAAATAAATGTTTCCAATTGTGTGTTTTCTTACATACTCGTGTACGTTACATTTCTTTTCTAGTTGAGTCACACACACTTTATTTTTCACAAAAAAAATGGTCCAATTTCCCAAAACGATATGCGCATTTTTGATTTCGAGTTTTCCAATAATTTGCCCTGAAGACTGAGGCTCTTGTCATGTAATTGTTGTCTTAAGCGTGGAAAATATTTGATTTGAAGACTTGCCAAATTTACAGATGCATTCGCACTCTAAGCTCACGCACAAGAGTCAAGTTCGCCCCCCTCCCCACACATACTTTATCCCATGTCCATTTGGTCATGTCGTTGGCAGATTGCTTTCATGATCACCAACTTAACTAGATGTTCTACACGACTGATACTACGTGGTTCTTCTCACGAAGATGTTCCTAATCTGACCTGACACAGGCAGCCGTGCCGCCGGCAGACGCCTCCGAGTCTGTCTTCCCTAGTCTCTTCTCCTGGCCTCACTGCACCAAACCGTTTCTGTTAGCCTGGGTGCCAGACCCACAGCACACTAGACTAAAAGTTATCAGTTTCAGTTTATTTATTTCACCAGCAACTACACTCAGGTATACAAAAACCTGTTGTTCAGGCAATGCTGCGCATACAAAGTACAAAATAACAGGCTGTACAGTATTACAAGAACACCTACGATCCAAAATGACATACATGTTTTGTACAACAAAAGAATTTTCAACTCTATACGTTCATATCACAATTCCTGACTGAATTTCACCAATCCCAAAGTCTTACGTTGTTTCAGTGACAGGTTATTCCACAGTTGGGGGCCAGTTTGTAGCCTCTGCCAGGCTTCGGGATGCGGCTAAAAAGAGTAGAAATCGGCCAAATAGAGAGATAACATGCAAGGGGAGTTTGTCTGCTGGGAGAGAACATTTTGCCGCCTCCCGAAGCCTGGTAGAGGCTAACCAGTTTGCACACAAGATAACTTTTGGTCTAGTGCGCTGTGGGTCTGCTGGCAACCAGGCTATATATGTCTATCCTCCCATCCACCAATATTCAGTACAGATTAGCTCAGATTTGGCGGGAAGAAGAAGTGAAGTAACTGTAAGTGTAATTACGGTCTATCCGTTCCCCCTGACTCAGCCCCGGTATAATGTGACCTTGCCTGTAGTAATTCAGGTCTAACGTTACGGAGGCTGGCAGGGAGACAAGACTGCGTCACAGTCTCGGCTCTACAGTCTGTACAGCGGAGACTGGAGCTGTCAGCAAGCTTCTGGGACATTCTGGGGGGTGGGAAAAACAAAAACTACCAGCCAGTAGAAATTGACTATGCCCCACATGCCAAGTGGCTACAATGCACTACGTAGAATTAAAACGGCGAATACGCTCTACGCAAGATGCGCCAATTACGCTCTACGTCCGTTGAATTAGCATTGGTTAGCAGACTTCTCTATAGGCAGGTTGGTAAGTCACTGAATAAAGAGACCCTTTTTACACGTCCAAGAGGTTTATTTAAGCCAACGTTTCAGTGACCGTCTGTCACCTTCCTCACTTTAATTCTGACTGGTTCACTTGGCTGTATTGTAGCAACTTTTACTGAATGACAGTGCTATCGCTATCTAGTCTGTAGGGGAAGAAGACAATAACCCTTAAGTGCACGTCGTTAACCTGTCATTCATTCATTGACGAGAAAGTAGAACGGCAAATTAAAGTGTGCGTGTGTGATCGTATGTAGGTAGGTAGGTGTGTGTCCTTCATTAAGTATCAATATTGCCAATTTTTGACCAAAATATAAGTTGTGTGTCTCATAACGAGAAAACATTTAAGTTCTCTACTTACATGAATGGTCAACCAGGACGTTTAAAACTTTAAAAGGCTTAAGTAGCTTTTGAAAACTGTCAGACGTTTCAAGTAGCATCCACTGCCAATTTCGAGACTTAGTCACCGTTGGTAATTAGTGGATGCTACTTGAACCGTCTCACAGTTTTCAATCCGTCCGCTGCATCAGCTGCAGAAGCGCTTTGTTAGGATCGCGTCTTATGTTCCATTTTTTGCTAACTCTGCGGTTCTATTTTACAACTTGAAAATTTTAACAGTGTATGACATAAATAAACTCCAAACAGCAATTTTTGTCCATAGAGTTTTACATAAAAGTTCACAATTACCAGTTCAATTTCAGGACATATTTCAATACAACTCAGATATCCACAGTTACAGTACTAGAAAGCAAAATGATTTAAGGCCAATCCTGACAAAGTCAAATATGAAACAGTTCACGATAATGTTTAGAGGCCCCTTAGTTTGGAACAGTTTAAGTCACTCACAGCAAAATTGTCAATCCCTTCCAACTTTCAAAAGACATTTAAAAACTGACCTGATAGAGAAGCCAACTACCACTTCCTGATTTGCTTTTGTTTTCCTTGTTTTCTTATGCTATGATATTTTCTTTGTGTTAATATTGGTTTCTTATGTTGTTCTTACTCATAACAACTTATGATTTGACTAATGGAAATTTATTGTTTTTGTTCAATATGATTTGTTCTTGATTGTCTTACTTTATTGCTTAGATATTTGATTCGCCGTGTTAACTTTATATTATCTTGTACCTATTTTGAGTTAATTTGTTTGCTTGTCCCTTAATACATATATTGCAAGTTAAATGTAAATGTAATAAATGTATGTAAATAAGAGATCGTAAAATTAATAGGATTTGGGAGAGTCCACTAGACAAACCTTCAGGTTTCTTGGGCTCTCCAGCATATATTTGCTTGTATATAATTTCATTTTATACTGTTACTTTTTTATGTGCAAACTGACAATAAATAAAAATAAATAAAATAAATCTCTCCACGTTGCTTGAGTAACCATTTCCTAGTTTATCTCATTACCTGGATGTCTAACCTTCATTGACGGGTCAAGCCTATATCGTACAACCTGTCCTCTTTACTGACTTAAGAAATACGATATGGGCCCGACTCTAACCGCCCTGCCTGTACATGTCTGAATGAGACACCTGTGTTACCGTGTTGTGTTCGATCAAAGTTCCCGGACTTCTCTACAAAAGAACACGGGGTCACGTCCGCCCCACGTCCCGGGACAGACATGACGGCGGCCGGTCTCGCCTTTGAAATGGAGATAAGGTCCCAGGTCGGGAGTGTTCACACTTGGCACAATCAGGCCACATTGGTCACGCAAGGCTGACGACATCTTGCACTAGCAACCGGCTGAACTCCGCACTTAACTCTGTACACTTCTAGTAACCGTTTTTCGTCAGAAATTTTCGGTTCTGTCTGTTCCATGAGTGTCGATACACATTGGGATAGTGTTCTTTCAACTCAGTATGTAGATAAGCGACTAGAATACTTTAAAAAAATCTGGTTTCCAAGCCCATACAATGCAGTTTTTATGGCTTGGAAGCCATATTTTTTCAAGTCAATATTCACCCATCTACATACTGAGTTGAAAGAACACTATCCCAATGTGTATCGACATTCATGGAACAGACAGAACCGAATTTTCTGACGTAATGCTATCCAAAAGTTAAAGAAAGAAGGCTTTTCACATTAGTACTACTACTTTCCAAGGTGGGGAAGATTGTGATCGTTCTATATATGCTGCGTTTTCTGTCATAGTCATAGGTAGGTCATAGTCTTCCCCATCAACCTCTGCTTGGAGAGTAATAGAACATGTACATCCGATGGGAATAAGGGTTGAGTACCTAAGCACGTAGCTACGTAGGCAGACAGACAGACAGACGTAACCTACATGTATACCTTCTACTAACACAGACTCGCTTTGAAGCTCTTTGATGTGATAAAAAAGCACCAATTCCTGGGACAAAATCGTCTGCAAATTTCGTCATCGTAACTTCAAACAAAGAAAAGAACGCCAGATATGACAAGCACTTTGGTCCCGTCACGCAAGGCCCTGTACCGGGGTAGGGGTGCAAGCCGCACGGGTGGGACAAAGAACCGGACACGGGCCTTATATAGGCAACGTGTAGGTTGAAGTTAGTACTTACTGGTACACTGAGATGAGAAAGATTCAAGGATAGAAGGGTGACCTATTAGCCCAATAAGGCAAGAGAAAGGCAGGATACTAAAAGAAGGGCGTACTGTTATTACATTTTAGAAGAATGGCCCTTTTGTGGCGTGTATGTGTGTGTGTGTGTGTGTGTGTGTGTGTGTGCGCGCGCGCGCGCGCGCGTGTGTGTGTGTGTGTGTGTGCTCTTTGCAACTCCAGAGCCACTCAAACTACTAGTAAGCTCTTTGCCCAATCTAAAAGCCTTCTCAAAAAATCCGCTCTCTCGCCAATGTCAATGCCATTGTCTCTTGCTCTACTGTCCTCTAGTCTTCTCTAAGTTCTAACCAGGGTCTAAGAACCCCGTTTTGTCCCATCTTGAAGCCGTTACATGAACGTGCCCAGGTGTAACGAAACTTTTCCCCTGCACCATCACAGTTAGTACCGGCCGGACAGGGCTGGGAGTTGACCGTGAACAATGCATTACGGAGCCGGAGAATTGGGCTATCGTCAGGCGAGGTGGGGGATCGGCAGCCCGCCTCTAGTGTGTAACAGTCGCGTGCTGAACCCTCATCCTCGCGCTAATTATCCACAACCCCCACGGTACCGGGGACGGGCACGCTGGGGTGTGGGGAGTCGGGGGAACCGTAACTCTCCACGTGCCTCAAGTTGGCAGGTGGATGTGGGGATGGTCTGACTGGGAGGCGGCGAACTTCGTAGTTCTACTAAGTTTCCAGGAATAGACTAGTATGACTGTAACGACCACATTGTCATCCTTGCCATACATTGTACCATGTACAACTGTCGAGCATTAAAAAGATCATTCATTAAATGATAAAAAAAGTCTGGAGACTGATGGCCAACTGTAGTTTAAAACGTGAAGAATGGCGAGTTTAGGAAAGTATATATGTGCAGAGTTGTATATTCATCGGTTCCGAGCATCAACAACTTATGATGAACATAACAAAAGGAAAACACAGGTGTCAATGTCATTGTTGCAGAATGATTTTAATGATATTTGACATTGAAACATAACTAAGGGGACTCAAGAGAAATGTGTAGAGAATTGTAGTACTCAAAATCGTCTTTTTCTTTTCTTTATCTCAAACTATCCTCGAGTCTGTATTTGTTACGCCTCCTGTGCTAATTGATGTGATGTAAGGTGTAAACAGGTCCTTTAGAACCAAGTACAGCCAGAAGAATCCGTCCGGGGAGTTGTAGTGATGACCAGGTTTGACAGTACGCGCGCCCAAGACACAACACATCCACACACACCTGCCTGGCCGGATTTCTTCCCTCCTCTGTCACGGTACAGACCTCACAGTCACTTCCTTTCTTAGTCATCGCCTGCTCCAACTCAGAATCGTCTTGAGGCGTAACGCGATATCAGCCACAATCGTGGATTAATGATCTTTGATCTGTCAAATAATCTGCGGCGACATCTCTGCCCAAATATGAAAATCTGCGCCGAATTAGCCTCGATTTCCTGCGAGTTAACCGTGACTGTGACCTCTAGGGGTCACGACCCCTGGATGACCCCCGAGGCGAGGCCACCCTTTTATGGGTAAAATCAGAGGACAGGAGATCCCAGTAGAGGTGGGGCTTTATCTGTGAGGCAGAGGCGATGAAATGTCGTACAAGACTTCTGGAGACAGCCAAGATGCAAAGCCGATAAACGTAAGGACTGGCAATTAAGGAGCCCGGCTACTCGGGATGTGTCACATTCTGGACGTGCTGGGGAGATCACATGACGTCATCAACATGGCGATTTGTTGGGCTATTTTATTCGGCTAGTCATGAAGTTACGACAACGTCGCGCAATATGGTCGTTATCTGACGGTACGATATTTCATAAGGGTGCTGACGCGAGCAAGCTACAAATTTTGATTGTTACTAAATGCTTACGACAACAATGTATCCATCTGTGATCATCCGTAGCTGAAACAATCAGTGTCAAGTTTGATAAAAATATCATGTTATGGAATACACAAACGATTAACATTTTTTATGCCATTCCTTACTGTCTGAAAGTACATACATTGGAAATACTACAGAAAAACGTGATTAAACGCGACTTCTAAAAATTCAGTTAATAGATTGTCAACGAAACAAAAGGAACACAGTGTGTAGGTGACTTGCCCACTGCCCCCCTCCCCTTCCATTAACAGTGTTTGATGACTGTTTTATTTGCTAACGAAGTGTTTTGTGTACCTCGGTTCAAGGCTATTCAGACGTAAGCCTTCGCTACCCAACTCCACACGAAGTTTTTTCATAGCGTACTACTAGTCATCATCAGCACATATGGAGACACTTGAAAAGAAATCAAAAGCTTTGTCATCATATCTACCACGCCTAACACCATCATAACTACCATACAGTTATCATATGTACACAGATCTCTTCAGGCTTTAGTCTGTCCGTGTCTGGATCCTGTCCAAGACGAGGACAATAATAGGAGCTGACGGTTGCCAAGATGCCTACAGGAACAATCCCGGAGAGGATCCATTCCGCACGGGGAAGCCGCTTCCACCGGCCCGGGGGCGAGCGGAAGGAGGGCGGGGCCGGATGTCAACACAATACCGGGGGAACGCACGAGTCTTTTCCCCTGTTTCTACTTCTCAAGAATCATCAACACAAAGAACACAAAGTAAGCACTGTAAATATGTTGTTTTTCATTAAAAAAAGACTAATTCATTCACGGTGTCAGATCAATGAAAAAAAGCTTGAAGGGGAGTAATACTTAAGGTGCAATAATGTTTTAGACATTTGTGTCATTCTTCATTATGATTTTCTATAATTTTCATGGTAGACAGTAATTATGTGTTCAACATTTTTTTCTGATCGATGAAAGTATGCAATACTTCCAGCCTATATGTTTGTCGATATCAACACACAATGCTACTTCATAACGTTACGTTATTGGTGATAAACAAATGCCAGTGTCTATAATTCTTTTCCTTTCTTTGACAACTTGACACGCACGAGTCTTTTCTAGATCCTCTCTCCCAGACCCAGATGACCTCTGTATAAATCGCCCTCGGGATGACATTCCAGCAGGTTAACTAGACAAGCGTCTCGTTAATGTATCATGTTTTCACTTTTCGTCTTCTTGCCAAGAAATTTCCTCTGAATGAGGGAAATCGGCATGATTCATACATTCTATAACCCTTGGAGAACAATGTTTACAGTTTATTGATGATAACGATGGTTATAACGTTCTATAATCCAGCTGAGAATCTTCTAGAAACGGTTCGACATCTCTTTTCTAATAATACCATGGTAGGTACGAGAACTAGTTCTTTCTGGAAGCACCAAAGACAAAGGCACTACACATCCTGACCACGCCTACTCTAGTCTTTGCTGAAGTCAGCAGGTCCAGAGTCGTATGTCCAGTGACAGGTCTGGACGTGTGGTCACGTCGTTGTGTCGTCCAGTGCGTATGCGGCGTATGCGGCGGTATTTGGACAGTTGTTAGTATGACAAGCAGGAATCTTGTGGGGATTACGAGCCCAGACCACGGCACGCGCGGTACGGCCCGCCAGGTCACCGGGGGAGCCAACACTTGTGCCGGGGAGATGTTCCCCTGCACTTGGAGCCAATCTGACTTAACAAGCGTGAAGCTCAGAACCATACCATGCGCCTAAACGATTGCACACGTTCGTTTTGATTTCATGTTTCGTACCAAAAGGATTCATATCATCTTTTATTTTGATACATATTTCGATTACAATGCAATACCACTAGAGATTTAATATTCACTGCTGGATAACATGGCGTTAATGTATTGATATCAAATTAATACATAACATCTGAAAACCCACACATTACAGAAAAAGTGGGATCTTTCGCCTTCCTCTGTCTTTAAAAAAGGCGTCAAAGCCAGTAGATGTAAGAATTAAAGTGTTTTTTTTTTTGCCTAGCTCTGTATTACCTTCTTGTACTAGTATCAAATGTTCCCTTTGTATTTGCAATTATATAGCCCTTGGGGACGAGTTTGCAATAAACAATTAACAAGTTATAGACTATTAATTTAAAACAATCAAGATGATTTCTAATTGTGTCGGTTGACTGCGTCGATTCAAGAGAGCAAGGACGAAATGCACTTGAGTCAAAGTCATTCTCATTTTTGTAAAACAAATACCAAACGTTTGAACAATTCACGCCTGTAAACTAACAATCCCCGCAACACGGCCGGGGTCATGCGGAGTGTCCGGGGTGACGGGCTGATATCTGCCGGGACGGCTAAATATAAACCCCGGGCGGTTACCCGATCTGTCCCGTCTACCCATACACATCACCCGCATAGTCCATAAAAATCATCAATGAGCCATGGAGATCGTTACTGTTTTGTAGAGCTTTTCTCCATTTGGTATCATCGTAAAGCCACTCACAGATCCAGGTGATGCAAAGAACAGAATGAAGCGATGTTTCTGATGTTAATTTTGATGGACTTGAATATCAATGTGTAAAGTTTGATGAAAACCCAGTTTGTGTTGTCAGTTTAAAGGGCACAAGTTTCAAGAAAGCAGATTAAACTTTCTTTCGAAAGAGTACATTGTTGTCAAAGGTAAAGTACTAAAGTATATATACTATATACATATGATGGACTGTGTCTAAGAAATCGTCGTACATCAGCGATCTGCAGTTTCGTCGACGTTCTCAACCATACATTATAAAACTTAAATCAACCAACAGCGGTTGTTCAAAGACTACCCAAAAAGGAATTGTTTATTTTCTTTCTTCGATGTTTCATAAACAATCCTTATTTAGATTCTACGGTGATTAGTTTAAAACTATGGTTCCAGCATGTTGAGAGTTCTGTAAACTTGGTATTCACATATTCTTCCCTACGATATCAAAGATTCGAGCTGTACATTGTTCCTAAGACAGATATTTCCGGTTTGGTTATCTGGGTTTGTATCACAATACATAAGGGAAATAGTTGGCCCCGATTTTTCCAGTTGTCGAATTTCGCCGACCATTCTAAAGGGTATAAATAAACAACGCGGTGTCGCCACGTGCCGAGCGTTTAACGGCGAGTGAGTCAGACTCCCGGAGGGACACGGGATGTGGACGGAGGGTTCAGGGTTCGAATCCCACTCAAAACTTTTATCAAGATGTTATTGTATTGATTTGGACTACGCCGTTCTCTTCGTTGAGATACGTTTGTGACGATTGGTCATCCAGGGACATATAGATGAATAAAACTGTGAATAAAACTTTACCACTGGATAAAATTGAAACAATTAAAACAATATTTGAAACAATTTTTTTTTCAATTTTATCCAGGTAAAGTTTGAATCATGATTTTATTGGTCATCGAGATAGAACTTTATCATAACCGTTACTGTAACGATGTATTGTTCATAATAGTAGATCTAGAATAAAAATTATATTTGCAAGTCAGTAACAGAACATAAAACAAAAGGAAAGCGACAAAGTAGTAAGATTTACTTTCTGTAAATCTGAGGAAACGATTTTCACCTCCACCCACGCAGTACCTTCCGGGTCGTGTACTGAAGTCACACGAGATTTGGCGAGAACACCTGTGGACAACGTGATGTCACGCAGGTGGTACCTTCAGTGTTATCAGGGGACCGGGCTACACTTTTGACAAATGGGCTCGAGCTTCGGAACCCTCTGGACTTTTCATCATTGGTCACGGCAAATTACGGCACTTTCTGCAGGTTTTCCTCGGCTCGACAGGACGCCGGCCCGGGGGACGCGGTTTGCCGTCCGTGCCGGCACGTGGCCGCCCCGCCGTGTTTGTGTAAGCTCTCCGCGATCTCCCCCTCTCGACAATTGGGTGACAGGTCATAATTGGAACCGTGCCGAACATTTGGGAGCGTGGTCGGGTAACTAGGCAAAACTCATCCGCCGATTTTACGGGTCGAGCGACGTACAAAGACGTATTCAGTCCAGGTGTCACTGCTACAAATTAACGGTGTTGTCTGGGGGGTGGGGTCACTCGAGTCACATATGACACAAGACGTGGGTTCTTTAACACATACAGAGGCAAGAGGGCTGCAATGACTCAAGGAGGAGGAGGAACTTCTAAGATCAGGGATCATCGGCAGTAGGACGGCTAGGAGGGAAACCCTGCTGAGAGCCAATAAATGACATCATTCTATTTTACTTGTCACGGCAAAAATGTAGAATCTGCTGAATGACCCATGTCATCTATCATAGTGAAACAAAATGGTACTAAATCCGCCCAAACCAAAATCTTTGTTCTCTCATGATTGCAGCAGATACATGTACTAGCACTCGAAGCGCAGCATTATGATTCTGGCATTAGTAATGTCGCCACCAACACAGGGACAATACAATACTCATTTTCACCTGAGCGAAGTGAAGAAAGTCGTGTTAGGCTTCCACAAGATCGCGGTGGCATGTCAGGACTCGAACCCGGGACCTCTTGGTTCCGAGTAGAACACTCTGCCGTTAACGCCACGCGACCCCACGAAACGCCGTTATCCGTCGACCGAAAGTTCTCTTGAGTTGTCTGAGTTGTCAGAGCGTCGGAAGTCCCCGTGTGTTTGTGTGGAAACTCCTTACCGAACCTAAACATATCTGATGGCCTAAGTTGTTTAGTTAACCCGATATCAGCGTCAGGGCTTTGTACAGGACTGGTGTGAACTAGTACGACACGTGTGCATGTTTGACCGGTGTGACTTTAAATCTAGAAAAGGACCAGAGAGCGTATACCGAGCAGTGAATATTGACCAAAGTACGATCCACACTTTGTACCGATGAAGCTAGTTGGTAGCCTGAGTGTCAGCCTTGTTAGCTTTCGTCCGCTACCCAAGATCCGCTCCCCGCTCTTTGGTAGCGGACGAAAGCTAACAAGGCTGACACTCAGGCTAGCTAGTCGGGGGATTCCTCTATAATCGTACAGGCACTCCTGTATTCTATTTCTAAGCAGCTTCTCAGGGTCTGACTGGCCGGTGTATTGGCGCTGAGAACAGGCGTCTAGGCTACAGTCCGACCACCTTGCTCATTACGTAGTTTCCAGGTACTGCGTAATGAGCAAGGTGGTCCAGGTATTTCCCAAAATGGAAAATGTCCTAGTATGGCCGGCTAACTCCCCTGGCCAATTATATATATAATATACATCTTTTCAGGACGATCTGGACTTCTTTTTCAGCCTAGCCTGGATGCCAG